>NC_141991.1:151902610-152121390 GCF_049901715.1 Pseudonaja textilis
CTCCGAGGAGGTAGTAGCAGAGGAAGCCCTTAGTGATGAAAACGACATCCACCGCCTCACCAATGCCAGGCATCCACAGGTAGGAGCCAAGCAAGAAAACACCGGTCCACCCAAGCACATCACCCTGTGCCTAGCCTGTGGTGGATCTCATCCGAGGGCCACCTGCAAATTCAAAGGAGCCACCTGCAACACCTGCCACAAAAGGGGGCACATCGCGAGAGTCTGCCAAGCCTCTCAAAACTCAGCACAAAGGCACCCCCCCTTCTCACACTCTGGACCTCAGAGGCAAGTATTGAACTGTTGCACTCACCACCATGCCAAGCACACTTGCCATACCATTAGTAAAATCTCTCTCTCCGTTTTGTTAGAAGGTAAACCGTGCCGCATGGAGGTTGACACAGGGTCAGCGCTCTCAATTATCTCGTGGAGCACCCTCAAGAGGCTACAGCCCAGCCTATCAACAAGCCGGCTCCAGAAGTGCCAGTTTAGCCTGAAGGACTACCAGGGGAAGGTCATTCCTGTAATCGGCAGAGGCAAGTTCCTTGTCAATTTTAAAGCTTTCAAAGGTCACCTACCTCTAGTGGTAGTTAACGGCAATCTCCCCACATTATTGGGGCTCGATTGGTTTCCCCATCTCGGCCTAGGGCTAACAGGAGTCCATGCTGTCTCAACCTCTGACACTGACTCCTTATTCGCTGATTACTCAGATGTATTCAGCGATGAGCTGGGGTGTTATAACGGTACCCCTATCTCATTCTCAGTCGACCCCAGGCAGTCCCAATCAGGCTAAAACCGCGTAGAGTCCCATTCGCTATTCGGCCAAAACTAGATGCAGAATTGGATAAACTAGTAAAACAAGGGGTCATTGAGCCAACAGATTTCGCCAAATGGGAGACGCCCATTGTCACACCCCTCAAAAAAGACGGTAGCCTGAGAATTTGCTCGGACTACAAGACCACAATTAATAAGTTTTTACAAGTTAGCGCTTACCCAGTGCCCGTCATTCAGCATTTATTGCACACTTTTGAACCTGGCAGCATTTTTGCCAAATTGGACATGTCTCAAGCGTATCAACAGTTCCCTGTTGACAGCCAAACAGCGGAACTCCAGACCATTGTCACCCACAGGGGTGCTTTCCGGTGCAAGCGTCTCCAATTTGGCGTAAGTGTTGCCCCAGGCATTTTTCAATCCCTCATGGAGCGGATTTTGCAGGGCCTCCCTGGTGTAGTACCCTACTTGACGACATCTTAGTCTCGGCCAGGGACAGACCCCAACTCTTCCAGAGAGTTTGAGCAGTATTAGAGAGGTTCAGACAGCATGGCCTCAAATTAAAAAAGAAAAATGTGCCATTGCCACTAGACAGGTGGACTTTCTGGGTTATAAAATTGACGCCTCAGGCATTCACCCCTGGAGTCCAAGGTTAAGGCAATTCACGAGGCACCCACTCCAACCTCCAAAACTGAGCTGCAGGCCTTCTTGGGGCTATTGAACTTTTACGCGTCCTTCCTGCCCCATAAAGCATCAGTGGCAGAACCCCTACACAGACTGTTGGATAAAAAATCACCTTGGCACTGGGGTCACAAAGAAGACTCTGCTTTTCGCGCCGTCAAATCACTACTCATGTCAGAGGCGGTACTTATTCAGTTCGACCCCAACCTTCCATTAGTGCTAGCAGCAGATGCATCCCCTTTTGGAATCGGGGCAGTATTAAGTCACAGGCTCCCCAATGGCTCCGAGGCTCCCATTGCTTTTTTCTCCAGGACGCTCTCTGCAACAGAGCGAAATTATAGCCAGATCGATAAGGAAGCTCTAGCAGCTGTTGCAGCAGTGAAGAAATTTCACGAATTTCTTTTTGGCCATTTTTTCGAGCTGGTCACGGATCACAAGCCTCTCCTGGGCCTACTAGCTGGGGACAAACAGACCCCTCAAGTCCTTTCTCCTAGAATGACGAGATGGACCCTTTTCCTAGCGGCCTACTCGTATAGACTCATACACACCGCCCAGGTAAAACATTGTCCCACGCTGACGCTCTCAGCCGCTGCCCCTTGCCGGCTCCAGCTGAAGACCCTGCTCCAGTCCACGCTATTTTTGAGGTCACCCAATTGGACCTCCCCATCACTGCCCTTGACATTGCTGCTAAAACCAAGGCAGACAAAACACTCGCCCAGGTACTGGACTGGGTGAGGAGGGGGTGGCCGGGTGGTGATGTTGAAAACAAATTTACACCTTTTAAGACCCGCCTGCAGGAATTATCCAGTTTGCAGGGCTGTCTGCTGTGGGGCACTCGAGTGGTCATCCCGACCTCACTGCGTACCCGAGTTCTGGAGGCGTTGCATGAGGGGCACCCTGGCATCGTCAGAATGAAGGCATTAGCACGCAGCTACGTATGGTGGCTGGGCCTCGAGGACATCATCAGATGGGTAAGCTCCTGCAACCCCTGCCAGGAATCCCGTCCAGCTCCTCCTATTGCCACCCCTACTAAGTGGGAAAGCGCCAGCGCTCCGTGGTCCAGAATTCACATCGACCTAGCCGGCCCATTGCATGGGAAAATGTTCCTAGTGGTTGTGGACTCCTACTCTAAATGGATTGACGTGGCACAGCTATCCACGACCACCACACTAGCAATTACCAAGGTATTAACTCGCCTGTTTGTAACACACAGGCTGCCTGACTCCATTGTTTCCGACAATGGCCCACAGTTCGCATCAGCCGAGTTCAGCCGTTTCGCTGCCAACCTGGGCATCCGCCACATTTTTACGGCCCCATTTCATCCTGCCAGTAACGGATTGGCTGAAAGAGCCGTCAGGACCACTAAAGAAGCCCTGGCTAGGTTCAGCAAGGATGACTGGCACCACAAACTATCGCGTTTCCTGATGAGCCAGCACTCAACTCCGTGTTCAGTCACCAATAAGGCCCCAGCTGAGCTCCTGATGGGCAGGCGCCTGAGGACTGTATTGGACAGACTTCACCCACATTACTGCCCTGACTCTCCCCTCGCTTCCACATCGGGGGTTAGACATTTTATCTTACAGGAACCCGTATTCGCGAGGAACTTCGCTGGAGACCCTCTGTGGATCCCGGGCGAGATCATGGCCATCACCGGACCCAGGTCATATCGAGTCAGACTGGAGGACGGCCGAGTATGGAGAAGGCACCTGGGCCAGCTGCATAGGCGTCACAGCACCCTCGCCAGCAGTGACCCAGAATTGCAGACCGGAGCGAGGCCTCAGCATCAACCCCACATCAGCATCAGTCCCGGTGACCAGCTTACGCCAGCAGCCATCCCGGGGAATCCGAACACGGACAGCGGCGTCCAGATGGCTGACCAGTCCGAACCAGTCAACGGGAGCACGTCCCCAGTGACCAGCCCTACGAGTCCCGAACCAACCCGATCCGAGGGGCGTGTTAGTGACTCCCTACCGATCCTGCCTTCCCCTACAGACTCTGAACTGACAGACAACCCACCAGAGTTGCGCCGTTCTGGGCGCCAGCATAAACCTCCTGTCTACCTCAAAGACTATGCGTGTTCGCATCTGGGGGGAAGGGGTGTTATGTCCTTGGAATTCTAGGAGTTCTCACTCAGGTCCATTCACTTTGCGGGGGCGTTTTTCCCCCTCACTCATTGGTTGGTTCTCCCCAGCAGCCAGCTATAAAAGCAGGCTGCGGGGTCCAACCAGTCGCTGATCGCTGCGAGCCAGTTCCAGGCTTGGCAAGCACGGTCAGTCCTTTATTGCTATAATAAAGTATTGTTGCACTCATGCTCTGGTTCAGCCTCTCATTTCCCAAACTTAACACTCTGTGTCAAACAAAGAGATACAGCCAGGACTGTTCGACATTTCCCAGCCACCAGAGAGGCAGCTGCCTTTGGAGGCTGATATGAATTAGGAGAAAGAACAGCTGGGCCCTGTTCCAGACACACGTATGCGCAGAGCTGTTAGGAGGGGAGAACAATGGAGGTCAAGGAGTTGACTCGGGAAGCAAAGCACACATGGACATTGAATGGCCCCTCCCTGGCTGGGGAATAAATACAAAGAAAGGGGAATGGTTGTTGTAGGAGACAGCAGTTCGTCTTCCTGAAGATTTTGCTCATTGTGTTTTGTGCCACAGTGACTGTTTGCCAGAACTTAAATTGCAGCTTTTTGGCTAGGAGCTCAAGGCCTTGCGATTATCACAAGGAACTGATAAGGATTGTTGCTGCCATTAACTCTTCGAAGGACTTCCTAGACTTTTCGGTGGGTTAATGCAATTAATTCACAAGAGGTAAAGAGGGGTTTTTGGGGACAAGGAGTCTGTTTCTTGCTTCTGCTGAGGCTGGGTCGGAACAGCTTGTCTCCTACCTCAACAACCCTCTACTAAAATGGAGCAGCTTCATGCAGAGAATGCTCAGCTCACCCAATAGGTGGCCTTGCTGGTAGCACAGGTTGCAGAACTTCAAGCTCACACTGCTGCACCTCCATGGAGGAAATGCCCGATGGCAGTGCCTGATAAATGTGATGGCAACCAAGCTATGTTTCCAGCATTCTGAGAGCTGAAGACTTCTCCACTGACTGGGATAAAATGGGATTTATGATTAGCCTTCTCTCCGGACACACAATCCGCAAATCTACTGGTTCCAGAACCTAATCATCTTCCCGAGTTTACAATGCCTGGACCACACTTGTCAAGCCTGCGCAGCCCAGTTGCTGAGTCTGCCCGGGGTGTCCCTGCCTTCTGAACTGGCAGAGTTCGCAAAGGTCTTCAGTGAGGTGGACCACTTGCTCCCGCACCAACCGTACGACTGCCCATCGATATGCTTCTAGATGCACCACTCTCAGCAGGGCATTTGTACTCTATGTCTGACCCTGAGTTAGCTGCATTACGAGACTTCCTGGACAAAAATCTGGCTCGGCGTTTTATCTGGCTCTTATCGTCGCCAGTGTCCACACTGGTGATGTTCATGAAGAAGACTGAAGGCGAGGTTCTATTGTGACTATCGCAAATTGAATGCTATCACCATGCACAATAGGTATCCTCTGCCCCTTATTTTGGAACTGCTGGAACAGCTCTGAAAGGCTACCATCTTCACAAAATTGGACCTATTGGGGAGGGGGGGGTATAATTTAGTTTGGATCCAGCCCAGGGATGAATGGAAGATCATGTTTGGCACTAGGTATGGGCACTTTGAGTATGCTGTCATGCTGTTTAGGCTGACCAATGCCCCCACCATCTTCCAACATTTTATGAACAACACATTTTGGGACCTTTTGAATCAGTTTGTCATGATTAACCTGAATGACATCCTGATCTACTCTCTCTCCCAGGAGAGCCACCAACAGCACCTACACCTGGTCCTGCAACAGCTCTGGGAGAACTGCTTGTATGCTAAACTGGAGAAATGTCAGTTTTTTCAATCAACTATCAGTTTCCTGGGACATTACATTTCTCCTGAGGGCATTGCAATGGAGCCAAGCAAGATCGAGTCTCTGTGCAGTTGGCAACCTCCTCGGTGAGTTAAGGATGTCCAGCGACTCCTCGGATTTGCCAACTACTATTGGACCTTTATCCCTGGTTTTGCTTCCCTGACAGCACTCCTCACTCTGCTCCTTCAGAAAAAGATTCCATTTTGATAGGGTACCCCCGAGTAACAAGCATTCCAGGCCTTGAAGCAAGCATTCATGCAAGGACCCATCTTGAAACATCCCGACCCCCACCGTTCGTTTGTAGTGGAGGTGGATGTGTCTGATGTTGTTATCAGAGCGGTGCTACTCCAGGCTCACACGCCTGGTGGTACCCTCTTCCTTTGTGCGTACTACTCATGGAAACTAAACTGTGAGCACAATTACACCATCTGGGAGAAGGAGCTACTGGCCATTAAAGTGGCGTTTAAGGCATGGAGACATCATTTGGAGGTGGCCCGACATGAACTTGAAGTCCAGACAGACCACAAAGACCTTGAGTTCCTGCAGACCACCTGGAAATTGAACCAACACCAGATTCGGTGGTCCCTCTTCTTTGCCAGGTTCAATTTCCATGTCACCTACATTCCGAGTGGTGGCAACCAAAGGGCAGACATGATCTTGCAGAAACCAGAGTACTCCTACACTGAAGACCAGCTCCCGCCCAGGATGGTTCTCTCTGTAGAGTCCTTTTCCATGGTTCAGGAGCCAGTGGACTTACTGGTCTTTCATCGACCCCTCCTTGTTCCAGAATGGCCAGCCTGTCTGCTCCACCAACCAGATTGTCTCCTGCCGGATGTGACCTCCGTACCTGCACCTGCTTTGGTGGAGGCCTTTCATGACCAATTCCCATCACAGCTGTACCCGGATCGTCAGACCTGGGGGAAGAGCCCTGCAGTGAGGGATAGTGTTGTGGCCCACCAGCTGCCAGTGGAGCTGGCAGCAGAATCAGATGATGAGGTGGTAGTGGGGAACGTTGGCCAGTTCTAGAGTCTGGGGAAGGCTCTGATGGATGCTCTGTGTCAGACACAGAGATAGAGCCAGGACTGCTCAACATTTCCCAGACACCGGAGAGGCAGCTGCCTTTGGAGGCTGATATGAGTGAGGAGGAAGAACAGCTGGGGCCTATTCCAGACACATGTATGCGCAGAACTGTTAGGAGGGGGGAACAACAGAGGTCAAGGAGTCAACTTGGGAAGCAAAGCACACATGGACACTGAATGGCCCCTCCCTGGCTGGGAAATAAATAGAAGGAAAGGGGAGTGATTGTTGTAGGAGACAGTTTGTCTTTCTGAATATTTTACTCATTGTGTTTTGCTCCACAGAGACTGCTTGCCAGAACTTAAATTGCAAGCCTTTCGGCTAGGAGCTCAGGGCCTTGTGATTATCACAATGAACTGATAAAGGACTGTTGCTGCCATTAACTCTTTGAAGGACTATTGCCTGGACTTTTTGGTGGGTGAATGCAATTAATTTACAAGAAGTAAATAAAGAGCGGTTTTTCATGAGAAGGAGTCTGTTTCTTGCTTCTGCTAAGGCTGGGTCAGAACACGCTCTAGGGCAGTGGTCCCCAACCTTTGTGACTTGGTGGCCTGGTGGAGGGGGGGAGTGGAACCAGGCCACACGAGCAGTGGGCTGGCACACGTGCACGCATGGCCCAGTAGTGGGCTGCAGCCCTGGGGTTGAGGACCCCTGCTCTAGGGTAAGATCTGTCCCCACCCTCCTATCCTTCCACAGGAATGGAAGACTTGGCTCTGCAATTTGGTCTAGGGACTAAATAGAGGAGTTCCATGCTGAAGTGGCTGCTGGGTTGATGGCAGACTCCACCTCCTCCTTGCTCTCTGCTCTCCACCCTGCCCATCGTTTTATTTATCATATTGATGCATTCTCATGGTTTATTTCATTGTTCTATTATTTTACTTCTGATTTACTTACACTCTTTTTATTGTTGTAAGCCACCTAGAATAGCCCCACAGTGAGATAGGCCGCAAATAAATTTAGCTAAGAAATACAGGTGGTCCTTGATTTACGAACACAATTAAGTACTAAATTACTGTTGTTAAGTGAGACATTTGTTTTGCCCCATTTTACGACCATTCTTGCTACAGTTATTAAGAAAATCACTGAAGTTGGTAAGTTAATAATCTGGCTCTTAAGTGAATCTGGCTTCCCCATTGACTTTGCTTGTCAGTCGGTTGGAAAAGGTGTTCACATGATAGAGCAGTGGTCATAAGTATGAACCAATTGCCAAGCACCTGAATTTTATTCATATGATCATGAGTATGCTACAAAAGTCATAACTAAAAAATTGTCATAATTCACTTTTTTCAGTGCCGTTGTAAATTTGAACAGTCACTAAGTGAACTGTTGTAACTCAAGGACTACTTGTATAATGTAATTCACAATAGTATAATTTAACATTTATTTTCAAGCATCATGGAATTAAGTTAAAAATTCCAGTATTTCATTGATATAGTTTAAGTAATTGAATACAGTATATTGTTTTAAAACATTTCTAAAATCCAGGACATATATGAATATCCAAAGCAATAGTCAACACAATGTAAATCATAAAATGAGATTAAGAATTACAGTCATCTCTATGTGACTAATTAAAGACTTTAAAGACAAGCCCGTATCTAGAGTTATAATCTAAAAGTGGTTTCCTCATTGAATTAAATTCTAGGTCAGATGTACTTTTGAAATGTGAGCTAATTTTGGACATTGAAGCAGTCTCCCAGAGCTTAATTAGCATAGATTTTTCTGCAGAAGGAACTGAACATACTTTCCAGTAGGAAGCATTGAGTAGCCTTGGAAAGCGAAGTCCTTTGTGGGAATATAGAGCTGAGAAACATTTCATATAGAAATAGCAGGGAAGGAAAGTCAGCTTTTAGATTTACAGACCTGATCTACCCAATGCGAAGAGGAAAGATCGGCCCCGTCTACCCAGTACAAAGAAAGATCAGGCCATCCTTATTGTCAGGCACAGGTACAGACTTCATATACCTGTTAAATAAATCACAAAGCCATCCCAGAAGCAAAGCACAATTTGAATCTTATTATTTCTCCAATTATACTATCTACACCCCTAACCTTACAATTTTTCAATAGGATTTTAGTTTTTTTTTTCTTGGGCACTAACAGTATTTGAATGCTACTAGTGCTCTCCATTATCATTCCCATACAAATCTCTAAAATATTATTTCTAGCGTCCTTTCACTTCAGTTTCTCCCCACATAATTTCACCACTTTTCTTTTTAATTTGATTCAGTCTACTGGAGGTTTCTTGTTTAACTCTCACCTTTTCCAAAACAAATCATGCTTTATAAAAAAAAATAATCTGCATTTTGTGTTTTTGTAACTTTTGCTGTCACTGATAACGTTTTTAAAACTATATTATGGCGTATCTTCCTTTAAGCTTTTTTTTTTTGCAATAAGCATTTTCTTATATGCACTTTTCTCATACTTACAGAAAACCATATTTTATTTTCCTACAGTTCTGCTTTTGCTTTCTTTCACTTCTCTCATTTTCCTACATGCCTTTAATTTTCCCAATCAGATAAAAACCTTGCCCACATTCAAAACTGCACGTATGATTGGATACATGTATACATTTATGCTTACCAAACAGTATTCAGTCTGATTTATTCTTGGTTCTCCAAATGGGCCAGTAACTTTTTCTACATTCTCATCTCATTCTCATTCATTCAGTCATTCATGCCATCATTCCCCTGAATTACAATCATGGTTTTTCTCATAACTCATGTTCTTCCATTATCTTCCTTTGGGAGAATAACCAATTTGCAGCTATCACCAATCTATAGATACTTACTTTAATACACACAGCACTTCAGATAATATAAATGCATAGTTTCTTGAATGTATTTTAGTCCTTTATTTCATTATTAAAACTACATCTTCACTTCTACATATATTCTTCGTTTTATAAAATCAAACTACATTCATTCAAATCTGTTACATTTTTTCACATTTTCACTTTCAGAGACACACATTATATACTTTAGTTCTTTCATTTTCTTTGTTAATTCATATTCTTTACCACTTAATCTACTTATGTTTGAGATAGTAGTCATTCACATGCCATGGTTAGCCATAGGGTTGGTCAATTAAAACTTTCACATATTAACTTTTTAGGAAGTTAGAGAAGATGTAAATTTAGCTACCCTGGTTAGTTATACATACAGCACTTGCTGCTAATCTGAGCACACTCTGATTTGTTTGGCATGTTTTTGCCTCAGAAAACACAAGTACAACAAAAACCCACTTTTATGAAGAATAAAAGAATATATTATTCTATCTAAGCTATGAAGCTCAGTTTAGTTACCAAGCAAGCCAACTTAATATTGTTGCAATTCATCATCTGGGAGATACATGTGCATAGTCAGAATTTATTGGGAAAAACAACATTGTATTCACACTATGCCAGCAAAACAAATTTGCACCCCAATCCTGTTGATTTCAGTCATCTGAGAACCATATCATCTATTGTCATCTTCTAAAATTTACTCTTTTGAGTACAGAAGAGTAAAGCAAAATATTTAAACCTCTCCATCTGTTCTTTACCTTGAGTGGGTGTCAAAGAATATAATATCAGAGAGAGAGAGAGAGAGAGATGGGGAGGGAAGGGGGAGAGAGTATGGTATTTAAAACTGCTGTGAATATTAAGCATAGGAAGGATATTGTACATATTTTATTGAGTCACATATTGAAACAACTAAGCCAATTTTAAGTTTGCTTAAGATGTTTTGAAGAGCTTTAGTTGGCTTGTGTACTACGAAACCCATTCAAAACATCTTAAGCAAATCAAAAAATCCAGCAACCCTAGAAGAAAAACCAGGAATCATCTACAAGATACTGCAACCACCATTATGATTGCGCCTTGGTGGTGCAGTGGTTAGAGTGAGGTACTGCAAGCTACTCCTACTGCAATTTTGCAGATCGAATCCCACCAGCCTCAAGGTTGACTCAGCCTTCCATCCTTCCGAGGTGGGTAAAATAAGGACCCAGATTTTTTGGCGCGGGGCCAATATGTTGACTCTGTAAACTGGTTTGAGTGGGCTGTGAAGCACTGTAAAACAGTATATAAGTCTAAGTACTAGTGCTATTGCTATTATGTAGGACAAACAGGGCAGAAGACTGGCAGAACTCATCCATGAATGCCAACTAGCAGTCAGAAGAAATGATGAAAATTCTTTAATTTCACAACATATAACTATAGTTTCAATTGGGAAAATGTGATCACCATAGACCAGGCCAAGTCCAAAAACGCCAGGGAATCTCTAGAAGCCTGGCACTCTGACAAGTTAGCCATCAATAGACACATAGTGTCAATCATGCCACATAGTCCAGACAGCAAACAAAGACTCCTGAGACATTTTTCTGTTGCCAAGGGTACAATTTATTGAGCTGACATTGATATGGAAGTAATAAAGACAATTCTAATGTTTTCGTGCGCAAATAGCATAGTTAAACATCCCCCTTTTTCTGTGGCCCTCCCATTGACATTTTATTTCCTCCAATTATGTTCAGTTTGTTTTGGGAACAGACTCTTTGTCTAGCAGACTTCTCCAACTGGTGACCTTGGGACACTAGTATGTCTCAGCTACAAGTCAGTGCTCTTGCATTCCATTAACCCATCCCTTGCATTCCCCCCCCCCTCCAAATTATTTCTTATCTGGCTATGAGTGGGGTTTGCAAAGTGAGCCAAGCTTTAGCCATGACATACCAACCCTCCAAAAGATTATTCCTGAAATAGAATAAACACACATATAGTATTAGTGGTATCTTTTCCTAAGTGTACCTAAAATCCCCCAGGCGTAATTGGGTACTTGGCATGGAATTTGCATACAAGTTTAGGGGCATGGACATGTGTTGCTACCAGCCATTCTGCCTCTGCTAGAGGGAATCCCTTCCACAAAATTTAAGTATTGCAATTTCCCTTTGTAAATTCAGGAGTCCAGGATCTCCTTAACTTCAAAATGTTTTTCCTCTTGTACCCATATGGGAGAAGGGGGCAGTTTATCATATGGCCACAGAGGCAAACTATAGAATGGCTTGAGTAGGCTACAATGGTTCTTTTGCAGGTTCAATTCTACTGTCACTGGATTTATTATCTAGATGAGGGGAAGGGATTGGATTCAAATTTCTTAACAACTGGTTCTGTGGGTGTGGCCTAATTTGTGGGTGTGGTTTGGTGGTCATGTGACTAGCTGGGCGTGGCTTGCTGGCTGGCATGGCTAGGTGGTCATGTGATGGGGTGGGCGTGGCCACATGATCATATGACGGGTGGGCATAGCTAGGTGGCAAACGAAATATAAGTGGTCCTCGCTTAACGGCCAATTGCTTAGCAAATGTTCTAATTTATGACTGACCTCCCCAGAGCTACTTGACCTGTTTTTGGTGTTTTGACAGCTACACACACACACACACACACACACACACATACACTTATGACCAGTTACAACATCCCAAACAGTCTTGTGATTGAGGTTTTCTATGTTTTTTGCCAGTTTCCAACAATTCCTTCTGGTTTCTGGATAAAAATGCTCATTGGGGAAAATGGATTTGTTTAACAACCAGTGTTTGCTTAATGACCATAAGGGTCACTTAATGATCATGGTTTTGCCTAACCCAGGGGTCTGCAACCTTAAACACTCAAAGAGCCATTTTTCTATTTTCTTTTTAAAAAGTATCTCTGTCTCTGTCTTTCTTTCTTTCTTTCTTTCTTTCTTTCTCCCTCTCTCTTTCTCATCTCTCTCTCTCTCTCTCTCTTTCTCCCTCTGTTTTTCATTTCTCTTTCTCTCTCTCATCTATAACTGCTAAGATTGGAAGCTGTATTTTTATAATCCTATTTCTTTGCAGTTTTTTTCACAGACATTTGTGTATTTGTATCCAATACTTTTTTCCTTTCCGCTATGTATTCAAAATGGGCAATGATTGTGTGTGTGTGTGTGTGTAGCATGTGTGTATATGTGTTATGTATGTGTATGGATATGTATATATATTTCACTTTTAATCTGTGCCAGTGTACTTACAGTAAACAAATGACAATACAAGTTATCTTATTCTATCTTCCTTCTTTCCTTCCCAACCCCATTCCTCCCCACACCCTATTTTGTGTTGGCTTCCCAGCCAAGTACTTACCAGGTCTGATCCTGTTTAGCTTTCTAAAATCAGCCTATTGAAATAAATACCAAACTAAACTGCCCAATAATTTACCAACCATCACTATCTTGCACCTGATTTCAATGTAAACAGCCAATCTGTAGTATTACTAAATTTTGCTAGGCATCTGCTGGATGTTATTCTCTCTTCCTTGATAATCTAGTCGAGAGGTCTCCAGACTTGGCAACTTTAAGACTTGTGGACTTCAACTCCCAGAATTCTACAGCCAGCTATGTCCCCAAGACTTAAAGTTGTCAAGTTTGGAGACCCCTGACATAGATCAACCACATGTACATGAAGTCCATACAAAGCACTTCCACACCATACAAATGGGTGACAAAGACAAAACGATGAAAAATGGGAGACACTTGATTACAGCATAGACAAAAAAAATCATATATTGTCGGTATGTGCTCCTTTCAAAATCCAAGAAAGAAATACTCAGACTCCATGGTTCAGAGCAAAGTTCTTCTTTTACTGGAAGATGAAAAGGAAGCTACAAATGGAATTCCGAAAGTGAGAATTTGGCGCGCAGATCACACATACAAAGAAATGGAATTGTTCCCACCCCCCAAAGTCCAGAAGTCTCTGCCAATTAAAAGTTCCGAATATGATCATGTGAGTATCTTCAGGTAGTGATGAGGCCTCTGTCCGTTGACCTTGACATATTTTGATAAGACCTCGCAGCTGCGCAAAAAGGATAGAGGCTAGGAAAGAAATGGAAAATTGGAAAGAAGAAATCCCCCCCCCTTCTTCTGCCCACAGTAAAAGAATGCAAAACACCTCCAGCTCTCTTCCCCCCCACAATTACCCCTCCCCCCCGTTGCTAATGACAGCCGAAAGAAGTAAGCCTAGTAGTAGAGATACTAAGGGAGAAATAAAGGATAATAGTTGGGGTACCCGAAGAGATCTTGAGGCTGACATTCGGACCCCCCTAGAAAAAGGACATTAGTCCCTGTAAGAGAGAATAAAAAGATATGTTAAGCATTGCATACATTCTTATGGTTTATCAGGATACTTAGTATAAAATTTCTTTAGCAGGTCAGGAGCCCTAACGTCTTTTTCGTTCACCCACTCAGCATGAGAGGGGGGGGAAATGTTTCCAGGCTACAAGATATTGTAGGCGACCCCTCCTTTCCGAGAGTCTAAAATCTCTTTAACTTCAAAATGTTGTTCACCCTCAATCAACAATGGGACGGGGGATCAGTCTGGGTCGGTCTCAATGTACAGGTGTGTTCGGGTTTTAGCAGGCTGACATGGAAAACAGGATGAATGCGACGAAGAGTCTTTGGTAGCGTCAATTGAACTGTCACGGGATTCACAACCGCTCAATAGGGAAAGGCCCCACATACTTAGGGCCTACTTCTTTGATCTCTGAGTGGTTTGCAGATACTTGGTTGAGAGGAATACTCTGTCGCCTACTTGATACGACTGTTGTGGGGCTCTTTTCTTGTCCGCAAACTTCTTATGGGATTGATGCGCTTCGTCCAGAGCTTTGCAGCGACTGGCCAATTGAGTTGTAGTTGAGATATCCAGTCATCCAATGACTGGATATTGGGTTTCTCGCGAGGAAGTTCAGGTATGGGTACAAAATCTTGTCCCGTGGCCACTTTGAACGGGGTAAAACCAGTGCTGCTGTGAACGGAGTTGTTATACGCTACTTCGGCAAAAGGTAGCAGGTCCACCCAGTTGTCTTGCTGATAATTTATGTAACATCGGAGATATTGCTCTAGCACCCGTTAGTCCTCTCGCAGGCTCCATTAGTTTGGGGTGGTGGGCGGAGCTTAACCCTTGGGTGGAGCCTATTAACTTCAAAATTCCCTCCAGAAGTTCGAGGTAAATTGAACTCCTCGATCTGATATTATACGTTCAGGAACACCATGCAGTCTGTAGACGTGTATAATGAACAGTTTGGCTAACGACTTCGCCGAGGGAATCTTGGTGCAAGGTATGAAATGTGCCTGTTTGGAAAACAAGTCGGTCACCACCCAGATCACCGTGTGCCCAGCACTCTCAGGTAAATCTACTATAAAGCCCATAGAGATTTCCTTCCAAGGGGCAGTTGGCCTGGCCACATTCTGCAACAGACCTGGCGGCTTACCGGGAGGTCTCTTAGCTGAGGCGCAAACTGGGCAGCTTGCTACATAAGTTTCAATGTCTTTTTCAAAGAGGGCCACCAGAACTGCCGTTTCACCAGGTGTAAGGTCTTCACGAAACCAAAGTGACCCGCTGCCTTGGAATCATGAGTTTGTTGTAATACTTGGCTCCTCAATGTTTTAGGTACATACAGCTTCGCTCCCATCCAGGCTAACCCATCTCTAACAGTGCAGTTATTTGCATTTGCCTGGAACCATTCATCTGTTTTCAAAGCTTCTTTAAATTGTTCGATCAAATCATTGGACAGATCTGCCTCTTGTTTCTTCTTTTGCGCCCTGGTGACTACTGGTGCTGCCAGCTGTGTGGTGGGCACAATCGGACTTATCACTTCTTTTCGAACACTGTTGTATTGTGGCATCCTAGATAAAGCATCCGCCATAAAATTCTTTCCTCCTGGGATGTACTTCAGAAAGAAATTGAATCGTTTGAAGTACTGGGCCCACCTAACTTGCTTAGGAGATAGTTTCCGAGGCGTTTTAAGGCCTCCAGGTTTTTATGATCAGTCCAAACCTCAAATGGGTACCTCGCGCCTTCCAGAAAATGCCTCCAGGTCATTAGAGCCCAGCAGACTGCAAAAGCTTCTTTCTCCCAGACAGCCCATCTACGTTCAGTGTCAGTTAATTTACGGGATGTGTAGGCACACGGTTGTAGTGTCCCCTTCTCGTTTAATTGAAGTAAGACCGCTCCTACCGCTACATCACTTGCATCAGCTTGGATCACGAAGGGGACATCCATGTCCGGATGCTTTAGCACTGGCTCGGCAGCAAATAGTCTTTTAGCTTCTCAAAAGCGGCTTGGCACTCCATAGACCAATTCAACGGCTGGCTAGGCTTTGGCTTCGCTTCTCCCTTTGTTTTTAGGAGGTTGGTGATAGGCATGGCTATTTTAGCAAAACATGGGATGAATTGCCGGTAAAAGTTAGCAAATCCAAGGAAACTTTGAAGTTGTTTTCGGGTTCTTGGTGGGGCCCACTCCAATACGGCTCGTACCTTCTCCGGGTCCATCTCAAGACCCTCGGGTGAGATACGATATCCCAGGTAGTCAATCTTTTCTTGATGGAACTCACATTTGGACAATTTGGCGTACAATTTGGCAGCGCGCAATTTGTGCAGCACGGACTGCGTACCAGTTTCACATGTTGGTCTCTGGTCTCCGAGTAGATAAGGATATCGTCAAGGTAGACCAAAACCCCTTGTATAAATGTTCGTGGAGCACTTGGTTGATCAATTGCATGAAGACAGCTGGTGCCCCTGTAGGCCAAACGGGAGAACATTGAATTGGAAGCAACCTATTGGGCAATTGAATGCAGTTTTCCACTGCCTCTCTCTTTAATTGGATTCGGTAATAGGCCTCCCTCAAGTCCAGTTTCGTGAAGATCTTCCCCTTGGCCAGGTGAGCCAACATGTCCTTCATTAGAGGGAGGGGGTACACATTTTCCACGGATACCGCGCTCAAATTTGGTAGTCCACCACCAAGCGCTTGGAGCCATCTTTCTTCTCGCGGAACATCACAGGGCCGCCACTCGAGGTCTGGCAGGTTGGATGAACCCTCGTTTCAAATTCTTGTCGATAAACGATCTCAATTCCTCTAACTCCTTTGGGGTCATCGAATACATCTTTGGTTTCGGTAGTGTCACCCCGGTAGAAATTCAATGCTGCAATCGGTTGACCGATGGGGAGGAGCTCATCGGAGGCCTCTTCGCTAAAAACTTCTCTTAGGTCCCAGTACTCTTCGGGATTTTCTCCTCCCCTTCTATGCTCGGCCCCTGTGGAAGCTGTCTCAGCAGGGGTTTGGGGCTTGGGATGGGGATTCTCCCCGGTTTAAGGGGGTTTGCTCCTCCCTTCCTGGAGGTTGGTCAGTACGAATCCGTATCCACCCCTTTCTCCAGTTTACTTGGGGATTCCATTTCCGAAGCCAGGGCAATCCCAAGATTAGGGAGTGTTCCATCCCGGGAGCCACAATAAAGCACAAGGTCTCGCTGTGGGTTCCCATGGTCATCTCTAAGGGCTCCGTTATAAACCGTGCAGGGCAACCCCCGCTTCAGACCCATCTAATTGGTAAAAGGATATGGGCGTTTTCAAATTTCTCAGTCCAATGCCCATGCCTTTAACTACTTTCATGCTAATTAGGCACCTCGTGCATCCCGAGTCCAATAAGGCCAGCATTTCCCCTCAGTACCCGAGGTGGGCACCCTTAATTTAATTGGAATGGTAAGGGGGCCCGGTTAGGACTTACCGAGACGTCATCTTCCGAGTCGGTCTCACTCTCGCCGGGAGGAGTCGGGGTCCCAGCTCTTTTCCGCTGGGGGAGTGACTTCTACAACCTCCCCTATTGTTAGCCCGGTTTCGCGAGGCCTGGTTGGGGAGGATTCGGCTTCCTTCCAGGGCCCCGTCCTTTTTTGGATCTGGTTTGACTCGACAATCCGCAATTCAGTGGCCTTCCTTCCCACAACGGAAACAGGCAGTGGATTTGGCCCTTGTCATCACCCCTCCCTTCCGGGGCTTAGGGATCTCTCGGAGCCGAGGAGGGAGCATGGTGCTCCATGCGGAGCCTCCTCTGCGTCTACTTCGGGCTAGATCTATTTCCACCTCTTCCGCTAACAGGTACCACAACTGCAAGTCATGGGGATCCCTTCTGGAGATGCACATGTGGTATACCTCTTCATTTAGGCCATCTTTGTAGGCTTCTATTAGAGCTTCCTGGGACCAGCCTCGAATGCGATATGCCAGCTGTCTGAACTCTTGGGTGTAGTCAGCAACTGATCTTCCCCTTGAGTTATGGTTTTCATCCTGATCCTGGCCCTTCTCTCTGCCAGAGGGTCTTCAAACCTCCTCCTCAAGGCAGTCATAAAACATCAAGGCTTCGCAGTTGGGGGAGTTATCATTATACAGAGTCACCACCCAGTCAGCTGCCATCCCCTCCAGGGTTCTGGTAACACATCTTACTTTGGCTGCTTCAGAGGTGAACTCCCTTTCATATTCTGCCATATAGCTTCCAACCTGCACCAGGAAAAACCCCAAGTCCTTGGGATTTCCTCCAAACTTCACATCTAAGGAGGGCAGGTGGCGTCTTCTAGGCATTACCCCGCTGCTGGGGCTCCCCAGACGGGAGCTGGTGGTTGCGCCGGCGTGGGATGGGCCAGGGGGTGGTGGCAGCCCGACTTCCCCAGGCTGAACTCTCGCTCTCTTCCCCCTCATATGTTGGAGCCCTGCCGGGTTTCTCAGAAGCATCCTTAAAGCTTTTCCCGGCTTGATCCAGCCTGCATTCCATCTCCTCCCCCTGCCACAGCCGTTCCTCGCACCTCTTCGACTTACAGTGATTCCAGGAGGGGGTCTTCCGGATTTTTCCATCCAACTCCTAACGACCATCTGGGCATCTCGGTTGGAGTTTCTTCCAGTGTAAGGTCAGCTAACAAATCGGTGGCTGGCATCTCTGGTAACAGCATTTGCTGCCCCACCACAGCTCCCTGCTCATCCTCCTCGCTGGCTGGAGATGACATGGTGTGAAAACCCCTCGGAAGAAAAATTGGTGTTTTCTCCGGGTGGGCTGATGGGGACTTTCGGAATAATGTCGGTATGTGCTCCTTTCAAAATCCAAGAAAGAAATACTCAGACTCCATGGTTCAGAGCAAAGTTCTTCTTTACTGGAAGATGAAAAGGAAGCTACAAATGGAATTCGAAAGTGAGAATTTGGCGCGCAGATCACACATACAAAGAAATGGAATTGTTCCCACCCCCAAAGTCCAGAAGTCTCTGCCAATTAAAAGTTCGAATATGATCATGTGAGTATCTTCAGGTAGTGATGAGGCCTCTGTCCGTTGACCTTGACATATTTTGATAAGACCTCGCAGCTGCGCAAAAAGGATAGAGGCTAGGAAAGAAATGGAAAATTGGAAAGAAGAAATCCCCCCTTCTTCTGCCCACAGTAAAAGAATGCAAAACACCTCCAGCTCTCTTCCCCCCCACAATTACCCCTCCCCCCGTTGCTAATGACAGCCGAAAGAAGTAAGCCTAGTAGTAGAGATACTAAGGGAGAAATAAAGGATAATAGTTGGGGTACCGAAGAGATCTTGATGTGTGTGTTTGTTTTCCTTTTTTTTTTTTTTGTTTTTTTTTTTTTTGGCGCTTTTGTTTTTGGGGTTTCGCTCCCTTCCCACCCCTTCCTTTTTTTTTTTTTTTTTTTTTTTTTTTTTTTTTTTCCTTTTCCTTTTTTTTTTTTTTGGGGGGGGGTTTGGGGGATGTTGTTGGGGGGGGGGGGGGGGTTTCCGCGGGGGGGGGGGGGGGGGGGGGGGTTTTGGGGGGGGGGGGGGTTTTGGGGTTTTTTTTTTCCTTCCTTTTTGTTTTCTCTTTATCTTTGGGTTTTCTCTCTTTCCTCCCCTCTTTCTTTTTTTTTTGTTTTTTTTAAGGGGCTTGTCTCCGGCGGCCGGGCGAGGAGAACATTCTCTCCTCTCCTCTCGTTGGCAAGCACGGCCCCAGCCCTGCAGCGGCTTTTCTGTGGCCAGCGGGGGCAAGAGAACGCTCTCTCCCCTCCCTGGCAAGCCCTCCCCCAGCCTGGCAATGGCTCTTCTGTGGCCAGTGGGGGCAGGAGAACAGTCTCTCCTCTCCCTGGCAAGCACAGCCCCAGCCCCACAGCGGCTTTTCTGTGGCCAGCGGGGGCCAGGAGAACTCTCTCTCCTCTCCCTGGCAAGCATGGCCCCAGCCCATAGCAAGCCCGGGGATGGGGCAGGGTGTTGGGAGACAGCGCAGCAGCCTAGGCTGGCCCAGGTCGGGTGTCATATCGACCAAGGCTTGCTTGTAGGCTCACTCACCCAGGGAGATCAGGGCTGCAGTGGAAAGCAGGCAGCAATGATGGGCAAAAGCAGGTTAGCAATGGCAGGCAAGATGAGGAATAACTGGGCGGGGCAGGGAGTGGGAGGGCAGGAAGGGTTAGGACCAACCAGGGGGATGATTTACCGGTTCTCCAAACTGCTCAGATTCATAACATCCGGTTCTATAGAACCAGTCCAAACTGGTAGAAACCTACCCCTGGTTCTATATACCTGGGACCTAGCAGGGTTGTCCTAGCTGCAGTAACTTGGTAACCAGATACACTATCTCCTATTTTAAACTCCTTTTGGGCCAGTCTATTCCTGTCAAACTGCCTCTTCTGTGTCTCTCTTTTGGGTTCTAATGCTTTACAAACCATAGGCCAGGTATTTTGTAGAGTGTTGATCTATTTGACCAATTATGTGATTGAAGAGGTCTGCTGAGGGAGTTCTGGCATGGGCATGAAATCTGCACTAGTAGCTACTCAGAAAGGGTAAAAACAGTATTACTGTGCATAGAATAGGCAAAAGCTCAGCCCAATTGTCTTGCTGGTAGTTCAGAGGTACTATTTTACTATGGCATATATGCATTCACTAGCTCCATTCATTTGTGGATGATGGGCAGAGCTAAGACTTTGATAGGAGCCTAACAGATTCAGGAATTCACACCAACATTTTGAAGTGAATTGTACCTCCCCCCAATTTGTTGTTATACATTTAGGAATGCCATGTAGCTGGTACATGTGTTGCATGAACAGCTGAGCCAATGACTAGCAGAGGGGATCTTGGGGCAAGTCTCAAAGTGAGCTTGTTTTGAGAAAAGGTCCATAATAACCCAGATCACAATATTCTCACCACTCTCCAGCATCTCCACACTAATGTCCATTGATATTTCCTTCCAAGGAGCTAAGGGGCTGTCCACAGTTTGCAGCAGCCCTGGTGATCTTCTGGGTAGCCTTTTTACCAACACACACACTGCGCAGCTGGCTACATAGGTCTCTATGTCCTTCTTCATGTGCAGCCACAAAAACTGTCATTTTACTATGTGGAGAGTTTTCACAAATCCAAAGTGCCCCACTGCTTTTGTATTATGGCTGTTCTGTAGCACCAGGATTCACTGATTTGCCAGAATATACAACTTGGCTCTCATCCAACCCATCTCTCATCAAGAGCTCAATTCCTATGCTGCTGGAACCATTCATCTTCCACTAAAGCCCCTCTTAAGGTTTGCGCTAGATCTTCAGCTACTGGCATTGGTGAGGTTCACTGTTGTCTTGAAAGGGCTGCATGACTACTTGCTTGGAGGGAGTGATAGAATTGATTACTTCTTTGGCACTGTTGTACTGTGGCATCCTGGAGAGGGTATCTATGAGGAATTCCCCTCTCCTGGGTAGATAGCAAAACATAAAATCAAACTGATTGAAATTTTTTTTTTTGAAAACAATTTTATTGGGTTTTTTTTAAAAACAAACAAAACAAACAAAACATAAAAACTGATTGAAATATTGAGCCCATCAAATTTGTTTGTGGGATAGATCAACATGTCATCTAAATATACTAGGAGTCCTTTATATAGATCTTCATGCAAGACCACATTTATCAGTTGCATGAAAGATAGCCAGGTCTCCATGCAGTCCAAATGGCATCATTCGGAACTGGTAACAACTCAGCGGGCAGTTGAATACTGCCTTCCATTCATTGCCCTTCCTGATCCTCACTCGGTAATATGCCTCTCTCAAGCCCAATTTTGTAAATATACTCCCTTTGCATGCTGTCCCAAGATGTCACTCATCAAAGGGAGGGGGTACATGTACTCTGCTCAGATACTGTTTAATCTACAATAGTCTATGCACAACCTAAGGGACACATCATTTTTTTCTTTGAAGAGTTCTAGGGCCATCATTTGTGATTTCACCAGCTGAATAAAGCCCCTGGCCAGGTTCTTATTCACAAATGCTTGGAGTTCCTCCATTTCTCTGAGCATCATTGAATACAACTTTAACTTTGGCAGTTTGGCCCCAGGCACAATTTCAATAGTCCATGGGGCGATGGGGCAGGAACACACTAGCTTCCCTCTCACTGAACACCTCCGCCAAATCACAATATTCCTTGGGAATCAATGGTCCCCAAATTTCTTCCCCTCTAAGTTTATTGGCAATTTCCACCTTTGCTTCCTTTAATTGCAGGCTCAAGGTGGCTCTTTAACATTTTCACTATTGCCCTCAGTTGGATACTTTCTTTCCTCTCCCCCTTCTTTGAGCTCCTCACCTCTCATCTGGGAGGCAGCTGTGACTCTCTTGTCCCATGAGTTCTCCATTAGATCAATCTCCACCCCACTGGCCATGTGATACTAAGCCCTCAGGGTTTGTGGCACCCCTTGGGACAGGCAGGTATGCTACAACTCCTTATTCAGTCAACTTGCCAGTCCCCAGATGACTGGCAAGTTGATGGAAGTCTTGGATATACTCTGTCACTGGCCACTTCCCCTGCTTCAAGGCATGGATGAGGGTCTCTGCATGCCAGGCTGCCAAGCCGCCTCATAAAGCCAGCATAAAGGTGTCGAGACCAATCATCTCTGGAGCATTCTCATCATGCAGTGACACCAGCCATTCCAAGGCAACCTGCTCCAGATTGGTGGCAGTGGCAGGGACCCAGGTCATATCATCTGAGTACATCACTCCATAGTGTTCCATGTGGTGCCAGACCAGGAAAAATCCTTGGGGCAGGACCCCAGCCAGTGGCTCCTGCCAACATTGGGACTGCTGGCTAGGGAGGAGTAGCAAGAGTTGTTGTAGGGGTGTTGATAGTCTCCAACTCTTCAGTAACACCCCTACTCCTGGCATCACCACTGCATGTACCTCCATCCCTGTGAATTTTTCTCTTAACTGCTCCATAGTCGGGCTTGGGATGATGACTAAAGTTTCCAGTCAATGGGGTCCTCCCATGTGGCTGCTTGCCGAGCCTTCCATCAGTTCTCTCACACCACGTTGACCCCTGGGGAGGGAAGGAACTCCTCAGCATCTGCCAAATTCTCCATTCCCACTGACCACCGGGTCCTCAGGTCCTAGAATGGGGCATCTTTCAGCTGTTTTTTAACCACCATGGGTTGGTGCTCCAGCTTCTCGGTCTTTGTTTTCAGCCATGCTCTAGTGGTCTGAGCACCTGCTCAATTCTAATGTTTTCATGTGCAAATAGCATAATTAAACATTCCCTTTTTCACCGGCCCTCCCACAGTTACTTTATTTCTTCCAATCAATTATATTGTTTGTTTTGGGAACAGACTCTTTATCTGGTGGACTTCCCAACAGGTGACCTTGGGACTCTAGTATGTCTTGGCTCCAAGTTGGTGCGCTTGCATTCCATTACTCTCTCCCATCCATTTCAACCCATTTCCTTCCAACTCCCACCCCCATTGCTTCTTGTCTGGCTGTGAGTGCGGTTTGCAAAGCTACCCAACCTTCAGTCATGACAAACAGACATTAACAACACCTATAGACTATACAAAAGAAACAACCAGCCAAAAGGGAACTAAATGACCCAAGCACCTTTCCACCAGTAATCAGCATTCAGATCAGCATAGATTAGCTCCAAGGTAAACAGCAGGGCAACAGTCAAGTAAACAATACCCCAAACAACCAAGAAACTGCCAAAGAAGCTAACAGTAAACAGCTCAACCAACAAATTTCTAAGACCACTCCACCAGCACTGACAGGCATGCCATCAGAATATAAACTGACCGCAAACAGCACTCCTTACTAGCACTGATGATGTTACCTAGTGTTGGTGATGAAACTGCTGCAAGAATGCAAGCAAGCTCAGAGAGCATCAAGGACTCCTCATTTCAGCCCTGAGCTACGAATATTCTCTTTTATTGGGAGCATAAGTTGTAACATTTTTCCCAAGGGGGCCTTATGAGAGAGGGAAAGTTTAAGTCTCAGTTCCTAATCACTGCTTCAGCTGCACCTGTGGCCTTATAGGCCCCCTCCCTCTTTCACCAGATTAGGGATAGAAGCTTAAGCTGCCTAAGCATCATCCTGTGAATGGCTGCCATAGCAACCAAACCTGCAGACTCCTGGGGCCTACAACCTAGGACAGATGGTCTCCATGGATGGGGGTAGAGAATAAAATCCTAGGAGTGTGCATATCACAATCCAATTCTCAGCCCCATGTTTTCCCCTATCAACATATGTTTGTTGGCAAGAATGGAGAAGGAAGAAAGGCAAATCTCATTCGGTAGCTCTAAAGAGGATAGAAAGTGAGGATCAACCCAATTAAGGGCTTAGCAAAGCTAAGCTGAGCCAGAGCTTAAAAATGATATCAGATTTGGCTGTGTGATACCAGCCTGTGGATAGCTAAGGAGAACAATATGCAGTTTAGAGGAACAACAGGTGGTAGCTCTACCTAAGCTGACAACTAAGAAAAAGAGAAGATGTGAAACTATATCCAGATCCTTCTATACAGTGTTCTCCTCTCTAATTTTTTAGTTTAGTTTTCTTTCAGTTTATGCCCTGTTTAATTTGTTTTTTAAATTATATATAGATATAATTTTTCTGAAAGGAGAAAAACTCCATTCACATGCTCTATGCTATATTCATGCTTTACATATATAGTATATTTCTATCTTTATCTCCCTTTAACCTCTATTCCAAGCTAAAGAATCCCAATTGCTTCTTAAGCATGTACTTAAGGGTACTTACCCTTGATAATTTTGTTATTCTTTCCTGAACTTACTAGCTCTATATGCTTTTTCAGGTGTTATGACCAGAATTTTACTCAATCATTTCTAAATATGATTTTACTCTAGGCTTGCTTAAGGGCATTATTGTGTCAGGAGTTCTATTTTCAGCTTCTTTCCAAGTGATTCCAAGCATGCAATGGGCTCCCCCACCTTTTCTTTTCTTTTCTTTTTTTTTACAGTAGCTGCATTGTGGGCTGAAATTTTATAGAGCTATCCCTTGTGATCCCAGGACCTTTTTTGTGGACAGTCACTGCTGGCTTAGATCCATTCATGAAGAGGGAACTTTTGATTATATATATATATATATATATATAATCAAAAGTTCCCTCTTCATGAATGGATCTAAGCCATATATATTGGGGGGTGCTAAAATGCATAACTTTACACTTGTTTATTTTGAATTGTGCTTGCCATTTTGAACAATATTCACCTAGCCTGGACCTCCTTTTGCAGATCTTCACAATGTGTTGCATTTCATTACTGTGAATAGCTTGGAATAATCAACAAAAAAGCCACTTAAGTGCTTTGTTCTAATTCCAGATAGTTCACTTACAAGTTTTAAAACACCAGTTGCAATACTAATCTCTGGGGGACTCCAGTCTGTATAACCATGCCCTGTTTTTTTTTAACCAGTTGCTTGTCCATGAGAGCACCTTTCTTCTTATCCCATGACAGCTGAGTTTTCACAACTCATAGAACATAGAATAATAGAATTGGAAGGGACCTCAGAGGCCTTCTAGTCCAAACCCCTGCTCGAGCAGGAGAGTCTATATCATTTCAGATGAATGGTTGTCCAATCTTTTTTTGAAAGTCTCCAATGATGGAGCACCCACAACTTCTGAAGGCAAGCTATTCCATTGGTTGATTGCTCTAATTCTTACAAATTTTCTCTTTAATTCTGGGTTGCTTTCTCTCCTTGGTTAGTTTCCATCCATTGTTTCTTGTCCTGGCCTCTGGTGCTTTGGAAAGTAAATTGACCTCCTGTTTTGTAGGAGTCCCTCAAATGTTGGAACACTGCTATCATGTCTCCTTTAATCCTTCTTTTCATTAGACTAGACATACCCGATTCCTGTAACAGTTGTTTGTAGGCTTTAGCCTCCAGCCCCCTAATCATTCTTGTTTCTCTTCTCTGCACTCTCTCCAGAATCTCAACATCTTTTTTATATTGTGGTGACCAGAACTGGATGCAATATTCCTAGTATGATCTTACTAAGGCTTTGTAAAGCGGTACTAGAACTTCACGTGATCTTGATTCTATCCCTCTATTAGTTCAACCTAGGATTGCGTAGGCTTTTTTGACTGCTGCTGCAGACTGTTGGCTCATATTTAAGTCATTTGTCCACTAGGTCTCCAAGATCCCTTTTACAAATTCAAAAGTTGATAGACTTGGTCAATGTCTATTTCAAAATGCAAGTAGACAATATTTATTGTGATGACCCAGGGTGGGATACAAAACAAACACAGTCACAGAAAACAGGTGAAGCCCCTTTTATTTCTTCACTTTGCTTCCAAGCTCCCACTATCCTTGACGGAAGACAAAAAACTCCTACACAAACAGTTACAAGAAGGAGAAAAAAAGCAACATAAACCAGGCAAGATAAGGGCTGGAGGATGTCCACAGATAACAGAACACACACTGGGAAGGATGCCAAACTCAGAGAGGAACCATAAACTAGAGATGGAGAGGGGATGGGCCTGGGTCCTCCTCTGACTGCTCAGCCAGCCTCTGCCCTTCCCCAGCCACCTCCATAACTTCCACTCCCTGTCACCTGTTCCTCCTCTCCCTCAGTCAGTCTCCACTAGGGGCATGACATTTATTGGGCCACACATATCTACTTGTTTATGGACACTCTAAAAAATCTAGAAAACAATTAAGGCAACCTTTACTTTTCAGAAACCATGTAGTTGTTAAGTATTTGCTTTTTTAAAAAGAATTTTTAATTCCACTTTTATTATTTGTATAAATAACTCAAGGCAGTGAACATATCTAATACTCCTCTCTCCTATTTTCCCCATAATAACATTCTTTTGAGGTGGATTGGGCTGAGAAAGTGACTGACTGAAAGTCACCCAGTCACTGGCTTTCATGCCTCTAAGGTGGGACTAAATCAGAGTCTCCTGGTTTCTAGCCTGGAATCTTAACTACTAGAACAAACTAACTCTTTTCTCTATAATGATAATTTCAGCTTTGAAGCAGATGTTAAGGTTACTGACCCATAATTTCCTTTACCACTGCTCAGTCTCCAATCTTTTGAAAGAGATGCTGATATTAATAAGAAGTTGCCTATTTGTATGAAAAGATCCGAAATTTCATAGTTAATTTATTTAAAATTTGTGGATTAGATACCGTTCTGAACATTTTATTTAGTTTTAGTCTTGTTGAGTTTGACTTTATCTCTCATTATATCCATTTGTTTTAGTTTGCCCAGTTTTCCTTTGCTAAAGCTAGTTTAGACATGGGCATCTCAGAAGTGGAAACAGAAATGAAAAATTCAGTTTTTCTGCTATTATACCATACTGATAACCATAGGAAAACAGTTTCCATAGCCAGTTTCCTCTTCCAAGTACAGTTAGTTCTTGACTTATTACTGTAATGGGAACTGAATTTCTGGTCATAAGTCTTTACAGTTGTAATTCAAGGCACTCACATGTCTGGACTTGATTTTATTGTTTTTTGTGTGTGTGGCAGTTATTAAGTAAATTTGCAGGCATTAAGTGAATGCTGTGGTCATAAGTGTGAGTGCATTCTTTCAAATAGATATTTTTTGTGTCCGCTGAAGTCATGTGACCATGGAAACCAGCAAAACAAATCATGGTCACATGACCGCAGGGAACTACAAACAGTCGTAAAGGTGAGCTGGTTGCTAAGCATCCAAAATGCAGTCACGTGATAGCAGAATGGGGGTAGTACAACATTTTATGAAGGCCAGAAGTACTTTACAAGCCATAAAGCACCCATTTGAGTCCTGTCATAATATCAAAAGGCCATTAAACAATTGGTCATGAGTCAAGGGCTATATGTATATTTTAAATTGTTATTGTTGTTTTTCTTAATATTCATTTTGAATAAATGGGTGTTCAGATATTGTGGAGAGAATTGACCCTCTTTTCAATAATCTGTTGTTTCTGGAAGTTTCCTTTTCTGATGGCCTTGTTGAACTTCATTTGGAAACATCTACCCATAGTACATTCATATTAAAATTATAGCATTAGCATTCCATCTATGAATTCTCCCTAATGGGTTTCCATCTCCTTTTTGTAAGAACCATAGTAATGCAGTAGTTAGAATACAGTATTGCAGGCTGACTGTGCCCACAGCCAGAAGTTCAAGGTTGACTCAGACTTCCATCCTTCTGAGGTCAGTAAAATGAGGGCCCAATTTGCAGAATCTAAACCACTTAAAGAGTGCTGTAAAGCACCATGGGATGGTATATAAGCCTAAGTGCTTTTGATATAAGGGACAACCCTACTCCCAATATACTCTTCTTATTTGTGGTGCTTCTATCCCGAAGTAATTGTAACCAGTTGTGTTGTAGGTTTTTCATAACCTGAAAAAGTGGTAACAATTTAGAAAACATTGCTAACTTAGAACATCTTCCCTTTCCTTAGCTGTCAGGAAATAAACTGTCACCCTTACTCATCAAATGGTTATTAATTTTTTTTAAAAAACTCACTGCTCTAGTGAACTAAAAGAGAACTTGGGTGCTAAAGTGAAAATATAGACTTGTTAATACTTTAGTAATCAAAAGAGATAAAAGATAGATAAAAGAAAACATGTAATAATAATGTTTCCTGTTGCCCAGAATTTAACTTACTCCCATTATAAGGGAAGCCACCTAGTTTCCTGTTCTTAGCCAAGAACATGGTAGCTAATTCCCTAGATTTGTTTTTGATAGCTTTAACAGATCATAGTGTGTAATTTGAACACTAAGAATAGTTAGATATACAGATCAATTAATTGAGGAATGTCTTTATTCAAATGATCTAACACGAGGGTCTCCAACTGTGGCAACTTTAAGAGCTGTAGACTTCACCTCCTAAATAGCCAGAGGAATTTGGCCAAGAACAGCAATCACAAGGGGCTGTCAGAGTTGTACTTCCTGCCATTTGTGCCCTATGACCTTGTTATTTCAATTTCCAAGCTGGTTTGATGGATCCTTTTGTCAACTTATCCTTTGATTTGAGTTATATGTTCCCTTGATACCAGTTGAGATTCCTGTGGATCCTACTTGAATAGGTTTGGTTTCTCTTGGTCTGTATAGAAGGAATTGCTAAATAGATAAATTTATCTCATGAACAACATTCCCATAATGGATAAATATTCTAATTTTATGCAGAAACTGTGCTGCCTTTGATGACTTTGCTACTGCTAATCAGGAGATTAACAGATTGCACCACATTTCAGGAGAATAGGGGTGCGTGTGCATGTTTCAAGTGTATTCCCAGAAATATTGGCTGGAATGAATCAATTTTTGATCAGTTTGCCAAAAGTTTGTCCATTGAATTGCAAGATGAACTAGTGCAACAGGGCACATCAGAAAATTTTAAGGGAGCTGTTTCAATGCTGCATTGACTTTAGATGGAAAGCTAGAAGAGTGAAACAAATGGGGATGGGAATAAGAAATATTACCCTTCTCTCTACTCATTTCCTCCTGGTGCAACCATCCTGTTGAGCCTATGCAGCTTGGAGCTAATAAAGCTTCCTTGTCACTTATGGAAAAGCAACATTGACCTGTCTTAGCTTTGCCTCTTTTTATTATGGTAATTTTGGACACTTTGCATTCGTTTGTCTTGTTTAGCTTGCAATAGTATCTTCCCATTTTCATGGGGATGGAGTACCTACAGAATTATACTTCTGAAATTCACAGGGATCACAGAATTCTGTTACATCCTTGAAGTGCCCTGATCATTGTTTACAGGTGCTCAGATGTCATTCCCACTGGTTAGTCCTTCTTTTTTACCACAAAATATTCTGTTTAGACTAATGTATTTGGAAACAAGAAAGCAACACATTACCCATCACCACTGTTTCTGTAAACATAATACCACCTTGATGTGGTGATTTATTTGGTGATATGCTATTTTTTTCCAAAAACGCACCTGCCCATATTGAGCATGTCAAGGCCGTTCTGCAACATGCTTTCCAAACTAAACTGTTTGCCAAGCTAAAAACTGTGACTGTGATCCTCAGCCCTTGGCTGATTGTAGATTCTAATGTTAAATGGCATTCAGATGTACCCCATGCATATGGACTCTTTCCTATCCTTGCATATTCTAAAGCCACAGTCCTCAAATTTTACACTGGGGCATCCTGGATTGCTACAATGAACTCATGGAGACCTGCAGGATTTAGTAAACTATTTAATAAACAGAATAGCTCATGAATTCACAGCAGTACCCTGGAGTGCTGCAGTGGAATTTGGAAAATACAAGGAGCTCCATGAAGAGAAGAAGTTCGGGATCTCTGAGCTAGAGAAAATGATAAAGGTGCATGGTGATTTTTAGGATTTTTGTAACTTTTATAGGTGCTTTATACCTTACTAGAGTTCTGCCTGCATTAACAAAGAGGATTGTTTAAAATGCATCAGAGGCAGAAGAAGCCTTCCACGATTTGAAATCAGCCTTCATCTCCCAGAGTGCATCATCCAATCTTCAGTCTTTCTTTCATTATGTACACTATAGGTTTTGCCTAAGGGACTACCTTTCTTCAGGCAATCACTGCAGGAGAAATGTTTTATTGCTATGTGCCTGCCTTTGGTGGCAAAGGATATTTATGAAGCACTTCATTTAAGTCCAGCCTGATCATAGGAATCTGGAAATCATAAATTTCACAACTGCTTACACAATTTTAGATCAGGTAGGCCATTTTGGGCCTAGGAAGCCTCCCTGGAGCCTCGGGAGAGCCAAAATGGGGCATGGGGGATGCGCCACACTCCCATGCCCCATTTTGGGCCTAGCAAGCCTCCCTACACTTACCTGGGAGCCAAAATCAGGTGCATGGGGAGTCCTGGGAGGGACGGGGTGGTACCAGCTGGTCTTTGGAACTACCAGTTCACCGGACTGGATGTAAAATTAACATCCGGTTTACCAGAACTGGCCCGAACCAGCTGAATCCCACTCCTGGGTGTGGCCTAAGGAGATCAACACACTATATCAAGGTGTGCATAATTATTAGGCACCTCTTTTCCTTAGGCAAAATGGACAAAAAAAGAGATTTAACTGATTCTGAAAAGTCAAAAATTGTAAAAAGCGTTTCAGAGGAATGCAGCACTCTTGAAATTGCTAAGATATTGATCATAGAACCATCAAACATTTTGTTGCAAATAGTCAACAGGTTTGCAAGAAATGTGTTGAGAAAAAAAAGACGCAAAATTAACTGCCAAAGGTTTGAGAAGAATCAAATGTGAAGCTATCAGGAATCTGTTATCCTCCTGTGCTGATGTATTCCAGAACTGCAACCTACCTGGAGTGTCCAGAAGTACAAGGTGTTCATCATATGCATCGTAGTACTCCACTGCATCATGGCTTGCCGGTAAAGGCCTTAAAGATGAAAGAATAATGATATGGCCCCCTTCCTCACCCTATTGAGAACTTCTTAAACGGGAGATTTAAGGAAAACAGTACACCTTTCTGAACAGTGTCTGGGAGGTTGTGGTTGTTGCTGCACAAAAAGTTGATCTTCAACAGATCAAGAAACTGACAGACTTCGTGAATGGAAGGCTTATGACTGTTAATGGAAAAGAAAGGTGGCTATATTGGGCACTGATTTCTTTTTTAAATGTCAGAAATGTTAATTTGTACATTGAGTTGTTTGTTTATTATTCTCATGTTAACAGGTGGAAATAAATGAGTGAAATGGGAAAATTTTTGTTTTTCATTTAGTTGCATAATTCTGCACACTAATAGTTGCCACATAATTCTCCTAAGAAAGCCAAAAGCTCACTTTTGCTTTCTTAAATATTAAGGTTTGAGGTTTATTAACATTTTGGATTGATCAAGAGTTCTGTAGTTGTTTAGTAATAAAATTAATCCTCCAAAATAATTGTGCACACAGTGTAAATACCAGGCACTTTTTGCCTCTGGTGCCTAATTTTTGGCTATTGAGGTTTTGGAGAATGGAAGATGCACTCTTTATTTAAAGAATGAGTAGAGCAGAATCCGTATCAGTGAGCTTTGATAGATGACCTTCAGAAGCATCCTTCTGATGTTTCTTTCCCTTTTTTCCTGTAAAGGGAGATGCTATTACGCAGTGTCATCTTTGCTCTTGTCTTGTCCTCAAAAGAAATTTTGAAACTCAGTTATCTCAGACTCCTGACATTTTAATGATTTCAAAACTAATTTCTTGGTATCATATGAAAAAGACTGATATTTTCTCCTGTGACATCAATTTAATAATCCAGTTGAATTGTTACATCTTCCTCCCCTCTTTTCCCCAAAGATCAAAAGTCTCTGTTTTGGTTGCTATGGTTCTTTTTACCAAAATGCAAAACTTTCTTCCTTATAAGGGTATTCCAGTTGCACCAGAGAATGTTGTTGTTGACAGTCCATTTCATTACAGTGGTATCAGAGGTGGTATTCAGCAGTTCTGGACAACCAGTAGCAGATTTTTTTTTAAAGTTTTTATTGGTTTTTAAAAACAAACATAAACAAACAAAACATAAAAACATCAAGCCATCTTCCATATGTATACATACAGTGTGCCTGTTGGTTTACAAATTGTTTTGTGCTTCCATTTCGTAGTCTTCAATTATAATTACATTGCATATAATCTCGTATTTTCAATCAAAAATTAAATACCTTAGTATCATTATTAACCAATCATTTGACTATACTTTTATTCATTCATGTTTTACAAGATAATCATAATTTACTTAGTTTGTTTTATAACAGTTCATATTATCATCCCAAATCTATCCTAAAACTATTTCGTAGATATAATAAGAAAGAAGTACATCTTTATATATTTATTATTTTCTAAAAGTCTACATATTTCATTATTGTATTTTATTGTCTAACCATTGATAGAATAGATCTCAAATTTTATAAAATTGTTTATCCTCTTGTTCTCTAATTTCAAATGTCAATCTACTCATTTCAGCACATTCCAGTATTTTCTTAATGATTTCCTCCTGTGATGGTGTTTTCTCATTTTTCCAGTTTTTGGCAAATACAATCCTAGCCGCTGTTAATACATTTACAATCAGATATTTCAAGTCTTTACTATATATTTCAGGTAAAATTCCCAATAAAAATATCTCTGGTTTCAAGTCTATATGTTTTTTTGTCATTTTTTCCAACCACATGTGGATTTTAGTCCAGTATTTTTTAGCATCTGCACAAGTCCACCACATATAGTAATATGAGCCAGGTGTCTGATGACATTTCCAACATTTTCGGATTTATTCTTGAACATTCTTGCTATTCTTGTCAGGGGAAAATGCCACCTGTAAAACATCTTATACAAATTTTCTTTATATGCTGTTGACATTGTCATTTTATAATTTTGAGACCACAATTTTTGCCATTTCTCTAAATCAATCCCATATCCAAAATTCTTCCCCCAAGCAATCATAGTTTCTTTAACTTGTTCTTCTTCAAGTTTAATTTCTAATAAATATCCATACAATTTTTCATGAATCTCCAATTTACATTATCAAATGCCTTTTGAGCATCTAAAAATATCAAAGCCATTTGCTTTTCGGGGTGTGCCTCATAATATTCCAAAGTGTCCAGAATTACTCTCATATTGTCTTTAATTTGTCTCTTTGGCAGAAATCCATTTTGATCTGGATGAACAAAGTTATTTAAGTATTTTTAAGTCTTTCTGCCAAAATTGAAGCAAAGATTTTATAGTCTGCATTTAGTAAAGAGATGGGTCTATAGTTCTTAATTTGCAGTGGATCAGCCTGTTCTTTTGGAATAAGAGTAATATAAGCTTCTGACCATGTTTTAGGTATCATCTTCTTTGACATAGCTTCATTCATGACTTCTAGCAATGGAATGCTCAACGATTCTTGTAATGTTTTGTAAACTTCTGCCGGGAGCCCATCTGGACCTGGTGCTTTTCCATTATTTTGCTTCTTAAGTGCTTCAGTTAATTCCATCATTGTTATAGTACTTTCTAGCATTTTTTCAGTCTCTTTAGGTATCTTAGGTAGATTAGCATTCTGTAAATACTGTTTGACTTTTTCCTCGTCGATATTTTCTTGCTTATATAATTGTCCATAAAAGTCTCGAGTAATTTCCTTTTTCTCTTTATTGCCATAACAAACTTGGCCTTGATTATCTATTAACTGTAATATTTTCCTTGATTCTTTCTCTTTTCTCAATTTGTATGCTAACCATCTACCTGGTCTATTTGCATCTTCAAAGTAGTTCTGTTTAGCGCTTCTAATTTTCTGTGCCAATTCTTCTTTCTCTATTGACCCATTTTATGTTTAATTATATCCAATTTTAGTTTAATGTCCTTTTTCTGTGGCATTTTTTGTAATTCTTTTTCAAGTCTTTTATGCTCATCTTCTAAAACTTTGATGGTTTGCCTTTTCTTAATATTCTTTTTCCTTATATAGTCAATTATTAAGCCTCTAGCATATGCCTTCATTGTATCCCAGACATTCTGAATTGAAGTATCTTCTTTTTTATTTTCTCTAAAGAAAAAGGCCAATTCTTTCTCCATCCATTGTGTAAAGTCTTTTTCCTTTAAAATGGTATTATTTAGCGTCCATCTCGATCTTCTTTTTTGTCCTTTCCATTTAATTGTCATTGGACTTCCAAAGAAAAAAAAGAAAAACAAAGACAAGCTCCAACAAAGTCAAAGGTCCAAATAGCTATTGCAAAAAAAAGAAAAAAGATAAAATGAAATAAAATAAAGCTGGTGAGGAGGGATAGCACAACTTAGAAAAAGTAAAAAGAGCACACTGCACTTTGTTTAATTATCCAAGGCTCTTATTATAGCTCTCTTCTCCAAAAACTTATCACCTTTTTTCCCCCTAGGTTTCAACACCAGACCCCAGCTGTTGATAGAAACCCAGAAGAGCACCTGCAATAATACTCTCCCATGCTCTTCCCTCTATCTTATCAAATAGCAATGTCCTTGAAAAAGAGTCTCAGTTCTTTCTTTCTCAGCTTTGTCTGGTCACAGGGAAATAGAATATTTTCAAGCCTCTAGTTGGCAGTGTTACAAAGTTTCTTTGCTCTCACTTTCCCCCTCCTTTTCCAAGCAAAATATAATAAGAATTAATTAAAAAAAGATATTTTTTTAAAAAGAAATAACTAAAAGGGAGTCTCTAGACTAAAATGTTACAAAATCAAAAAGGAGAAAAAAAATAGATGTAAAAGAAAAAATCAGTCCAGTTTCAAAATATAAGATCATGTATAGAAAATCCAGCAATGAGGAAAAAAACATTACTTTGACATTCCTGTTTAAAATCACCACTTAATCACTTCTGTCAAAACTTTTACAGATTCTTTCTTTTCCTTAGGGTGTCCTTTCAGATCTTAGAATAAAGAAAAAGTTCTCACCAAACCGGCACACTCTCTCTTTCTGTTCTCTTTTGTTTTGGAGCTGTCCCAACTTCAGCAGCTTTAATGGCTGCCTCTTTGCCGCTGGCAAGAAGAGCTTCTCCTGAATCTACCAGGGACTTTGCAGTATCCCTGGGATCGACAGGATGCGCTCTTCACTTTTACCGTCTCTTCGGGACGGTTTAGATCCGATAGGACCATCCAGGAGTAAAGATATTGGCAGCAATCTCAGACCTCCAAGATCGCATGCCGTATCGTCGCGACGCCAGCTCTGCCCTTCCCAGTAGCAGAAATTTTGAGTAGTTCAGAATTCCACCTCTGACTGGCCTTGCTCCCATCTATTCTCTGCCTCCTGAGTCCCAGCTGCTTGGCTGGGTCTTCTTTTGTTGCCCTGCACAGGAGAACAGAGCTGGAACGCAGGTTAGTGGGGTGAGGAGAGAATGGGAATTTTACAGTATCCTTCCCCTGGAGTGGAATGGGAATGGAGATTTTACAGTATCCTTCCCCCTGCTATGCCCACCAAGCCACACCTACAGAACCGATAGTAAAAAAATTTGAATCCCACCACTGAGTGGTATGATTAGTTATACTATTTCAAATAGAATAAAAGAGTTGGAAGGGACTTTGGAGGTCTTCTAGTCTAACCCCCTGCTGAAGCAAGAGACCCTATACAATTTCAAACAAATGGTTGTCCAATCTCTTCTTTAAAACCTCCAATGATTGGAGCACCCATAACTCCTGGAAGCAACCTGTTCCACTGATTAATTTTTCTCACTGTCAGGAAACTTCTTAGTATGCTTGGTACCAAGTTTGGAAAGTTTGCATCAGTTGCTTGAAGTTAATACCTGTTTATCTCTGGAAGCAGGGCAAGTACTTTTAAAAGAACAGAATATTGGAATACTTGATTTCATTAGATAAGTAACTTTAACAAATGCTGGGAAGCTACTGCTAGTGTTCATGCACTCTGGGTTTTCCATCAGGTTCATGTAGAATACAGATAGCAAGAATAATTTCACCAGCAGCTTGGTCAGTTAGCAAAGCAGTCATTAAGTGAAACCATGGCAATACTTATACTCTTACTACAGCTTTCTTTATGAAGGTTATGTATATGAGGATTGGTCATAAAGTTACTTTCTCATCACTGTAATAATTTCAAACAGATGCTAATAAGTACTACCTGTATTTTCCTCTATCTAAATCCTTCCTAATTATTGGGCTTCTCTGTAGCCTTGTCTGTTACCAATCCCTTTTTTTTCTTTCAACAAATTAAAACTCTGCAATCACCTTGTTTTCTATTGTCCAAGGATTCCTCTATTTCCATGATTTCCATTCCATGCTGTGTTCATATTTTCTCCTAACATTACGCATGCTAACTCTCCCATTCTGTTTTAGAGGTGCCTGGCATTTTCATGCAGACGTCAATATACAGTCTTGCATTTGGGTCTTCTATGGAGCGCATCATTAACCCTTGTGGCTTGTTAATATACTCATTCTCCAGATGCATACTGGAGAAACAATTACAAAAGTTTTCACCCTGATCTTCTCTGGACTCAGTTTAAATAGTAATAGGATCCCCACTATTAGTCTCCCCCATCCCTGCCCATGGGCAGATTCTTAGTGCATAACAACATTTGTTTGCCCTCCAAGAACTCTGTGTTCTACAGATCTTCTCCCTCTTCCTTGGAGAGGTTTCTTCCTATTTTGAAAGCTCCATTCTCTGTGACTGCTACGATCAATTGGGATGCTGGGATCTCACCCCAAGGCTGGTTCTGCCAATCTTCCTGCTTTTCTCTGCTTCTCCAGTCAAGCTATCTTGACTCATTATACCAATTACAATACCATGATATCTTCCCCAAAAGGAATACATAATACACAGTGCAATGCACTGGATTGTTCGTACACTCTTCCTGACTATCTAATTGTAATTTATAAATAGCATTTTGTCACTAGGACTGTGATGCTTCGTCAGTGTGGGCTCACCAGGACTTGGAGAGATTTTGTTGCATTGTTACATTTTTATTCTAAAGTTCATTTCAAGTCACTCAGAACATATTTCAGCCTTGCAATTTACCTGTCCTGATAGACATTTTGATAATTTAATTAGCAAATTCCTTTTTTCTTGGAATTCAAAGAGGATGCTAAATACTAGTGATTTGTTAACAATTGCCTAGGGATCATCATAAATGAATAGGAATGTGGTTTCTAATTAAAATATATTATACTGCATCACATTGATTTTCTATTCCAATTGAAGGAACTGCACCTATGCATCTGCTCTGCCAGTTTTGCTTTCTGGTGAGGTACATAGATGCAATGAAGAACAAGACTTCCTAACCTTGTATTAATTATGTAAAAGAGAGGAATCCACATTTTCAGCTGCTCTAATCTTTTCCTTAGCACATCTATCAAATCTCTCACACAAGCATAAGAGGTAACATTGGAGTATTGACTTTTTTGATACATGGGCATCCATCAAAATGGGTAACTCTGCTACTTATTCAGACCCATTGTTATCTATAGAATATGTCCTTGTCTTGAAAGCTTCAAAAGAAGGAGTTTCCATCAATGAGGTAACAAGGGGTAACAAGCAAAAGACTGATAGTACAATCAGTATATAGTATTCTATGTTGGTTCAAATAGGTTGCATTGAATTTGCAAAGTTTTCAAGGAAGTTACAATTCTTAACTCCATTCTCTTTCCATTTTATCTTCTTGTCGGTCTCTTACATACTAAATACAGATGCAGACTTTACAATCTTTGCCATTCTCTGATTGTAATACTTATTGTATTACATTCTTGTATTTTATTTTATTGATCGATTGATTGATTGATTTAAAATATTTATACATCTGCCCATCTTTCAACCAACTCTGGGCAGCTCCCAATCAAAAATGAAAAGGCATATTAAAGCATTTTTAAAACTAACACTCAACCAGTTGAAACATAAAACATTTAAAACAACAAAAATCCAATCTGTGTTAACATGCCATCATCTAATTAACTCCCAGCACTTGGGAGGAAAGCCAGATCTCTAAAGCCATATGAAGGCTAACAGGGCCGAACCTCTGGGGGCAGGGTATTTCATAGGGCAGAGGCTGCCACAGAGAAAGCACAGAGTATTTCTCTCTATTGAGGAGCAGTTGCCATACTGTTGTGGTCAGTGAGACCTGGAAAAGTTTAGATTCTGATGTAAGTTAGTGGGTGCAGACTGACAAAAATTATAGAACTTGAAAATAAGTCTTATTTAAATAGATATGCAATGTGATCTTAATTACAATAATCTACCATTTAATGCTGATTATAATAGAATAACTAACCCTGTATTCTAAAACACTTAGGAAAAAAAAATTCCGAGTCAGTCTTGAATCATTGTGACTACTTGGACATGTTCCCATCTGAGGTGGTATTCAGCAGGTCCTGACCAGTTCTGGAGAATGGGTAGCGGAAATTTTGAGTAGTTTGGAGAACCGGCAAATACCACCTCTGACTGAAGATTTTACAGTATCCTTCCCCTGCCACGCCCACTAAGCCACACCCAAAGAACCAGTAGTAAAAAAAAATGTGAATCCCACCACTGGTTCCCATGTAATTTTAGGGGCAGCCCATTTTCTGTCACCAGTAGGGTTGTGAAGTTGGAAGTATGGAAGTTCAGAAGCAAGGAAGGCCTCCCAGTTTTTAAACTACTGCTTATTATTTAGCAAGCTATCGCTAATTTTAACTGTGGATGGTGTGCTTCATTTCAGCCTCTCTTCATGTTTTTTTGCATAAAATGATCCTTGTAAGAGGAAGGGGGAGAATAGGGAAGTCCAAGGTTCTCTGAAGCTCATTCTGGTCGTTTTTAACTATGGCTAGGTGATGTTTCTGTTTGAGTCAGGATGGTCTCTGGTCTCTAGCCTGGGAATTTAAATTCCTTTAGTTATCAACCCAGCAAGAAATCACTAATGCAGAAGCCACCACAGGGGTGGCTAGGTAACATAATAGATCCATTGTCTGGTAGAACTTTAATCTGCAGGATGAACTGCAGTTGGCTTACAAGTACTTTAAACAAAATAATCACAGAATCATTACAAAATAGTAGGCAGAGGAGTGATGCCCAGCCTTGCTTTTCTTCAGAGACAGTGGCTAAGCATTTGCTTCTTGCTTTTTGGTACAGCTTCCTATATGTGCTTGAGGCCCTAAAGCTTTTGTGCTTAATTAACTATTGTTTTACTGACTGTTGCTTATAAAATAGAATGAGGCTAATATAATAAACTTACTAAATATAAGAAAACAAATTTGCCAGTCTATTAGGATGTTCTAAATTTATTATACTAGACTCTTAATGTGGAAGCTAACAAAACATCAGTAAATCAGGGTGGATTTTTTTTCCAATAAGCACCACAGTGGGAATGGCAATCTGGGAGTAGGAAACCAACTTGAAAGATAAATAACTTAAGAGTCCTGAAAAACTGAAACATCTTAAATTGAATTTAAAAAAGAAACAGATTAAAAATGGCATGGCAATAAATTGGATATGTTCTAATGCTTCTGATAACATGGTTTTATATCTTGGTTTGGGAGGGTTGCCTGGAGACTGGTATATAGATGATGTCCACTTAGTACAGCAATTACAAGTATAATGTACGAATTGTGTATATAAATTAGAGGGTGTATGAAACTGCTCCTATCGGTAAGCTTAACATATGTCCATGAAAGTTGTTGACAATCTTTGCAAGGTAATAGGCATTCAGAATAAAATTAGACATTTCTAAATCATCATCAGAGCCTCTAAATAAATGTGAACAGAATTGCAGACTTAATATTGATCTGTATCTGTTCTGCTGTTCCCTGCTTTGTTCTGAATTTGTTTATCTTGACGGTTACCCAAACTGGTCATCTCTTTTTAGTTATTTCATAGATACATTTTGTATTTAGATCACTTTACAGATTATATTTTTGCATAAATTCCTAAGGTTTTCTGCATGTGACCCAAACATTTGCAAATTATTGGCAAGTTGCAACAACTTGGTCTGGTTGCAGCATCCCGGAATTTTTGTGTGACATAATATTGGTTAGTCTTTATGTTAGAGTGTAATATGGCTTTTGAATGATGGCTTTTAGAACCATTATTTATTTCTGTGAAGTAGAGAATAAACATGGAACTATACTCAACCAAATAAAAATTATCTTTATGTAGAAATTTAAATTTCCAAAGCCTAGTAAATACCATATAGTGAAAGAAGAGTGCCCCGTCCACAACCATCTTTCTAAGGAGATTATTGGTAGGCCCAGCAAATTAGTGATGCATTTTTCTTTGATGATATTCATTCCTGGCCTGAGGCTGGAGTGTAATGGCAGAATCAATGGCCTGATCAATAGTTTAAGAGGAAACCAGCATTTTGCTAACAGAAGAGCTGCCTGTAGGGAAAGCACAGAGAAGTGGATGGTTGGCACAGAGGCTTTGAACAATCAGAATAAATGTCCAGGGAATGAAGTGGAAAGAACCATTGTAAAGGGAGGGGGGGGTTGTATTGCCTAAAGAAGCACTGATCAGTCATTATTGCGAGGTCCTGAATTTCCACCACTTTCCCATCAAATGCACTTTAAATTTGTTTGTGCATGGAAAAATATGGTAAGAAATTAAATGAAAATAGTTTAAAATCTCCTTCAGGTCAAATACAAGTCCTGGTGATTTCATGCACGTATCCACATAGCAGTTTTTGGCAAAACTGCAGAGGTGTTTTGGGGACCTTTCTCCAACTTTTCTTCATCTATTCTACGTACTGATTTTCTCTGTTGGTCCACCACCCAAGTATTAGTCTCTGAGTTCAGGCAAGGGCAATATGTATTCCGCTTGAGCATAGCATTCCTGTAGGAGCAATTTTTGGGGAGCTGCATTACATAGAAATAGTATACTAGTGTGAACAAAATAGGACCATCGTATGGCTTCTGGCACTTCCTTTTTTTCTAGCATTTTCTTTCTCTCTTTCTTCTCTCTTTTTTATATACTACATCAATATAACCTCTATGAAACCATAACACTGAAACAAATATATTATAAGCCTAATCCATTCCAACAACTCTTACGTTGCAAATGAACAATGTCATACAAACTGCTGGGTTTGCCTCCCATCCTTCGTAACCGTAACACTTTTCCCTCCTCCCTCTTGTTTTCAGCAGATAATCAGCACAATGGAGACCCAGGTGTCCAACGGCCCCACAAGCAACAGTTCCCTCCCCAATGGGCCACTGATCAGTGCCAATGGGGCCACTGATGATTCCAAAACTAACCTCATAGTCAACTACTTACCCCAGAACATGACACAAGAAGAATTCAAGAGTCTGTTTGGAAGCATTGGAGAGATTGAATCATGCAAACTGGTTCGAGACAAAATCACAGGTAAGACTGTACATGTTTGTCTGTATGGATGAAAAAGAAAGAAAATTTGAGATAGAAAGATAATCTGGCTAAAAACCCATGGTAAAATGGAAATACCTATGGTCTTGGGAAATTTCAAAGAGCTGTGGGGTTTTGAAGAAGCATTCTGTGTCTCAGTATGCTCACATAGGGCAGCAGCTATGGAAAACAAGTTCCATGCTATTGATTATTTGGAAACATCCTGAAAACTTCCCAATATTGTTTTGTGTTAGAATATTTCTTGGGTACAGTTGAATTGTGAACTGTAAACATGCTGCTGCTACCACTTTACCTCCAAATGATCCCATAGAGTTGAAAAGAGATAAGAAAAGCCTAATTTAAGGAGCACTTTCCCCCCAGGAAAATAAATAACAAAAAAAAAGGAAAATACAGTATGTTCTGTGTTACAAACTCATAATAGGTTTATGGAATTTGCTGCTATTTAAAATGTGATAGATAATGGGTTTAAATAACAAAAATGTGCAAGGATGATTATTAATGGCTGTGAAAGGGTATACATAACAAACCTCCAGATTAAAATACTTCAAATAACAATAGAAAATGCTGCTTGTTTTTGGGAAGTGTAAAGATGGATTAGAAGAAGGAGCTTTCATTGAGCAGACCAGCACATAAACTATGTTCAGCCTGAAGAAGGTTTATCTATAATTTAGTATGATATTAGAATTGAGCTACTCTAGGTTTTTGGAATTGTCTCAGCTACAGAGGACATGAATGACCCTCAGATGGTAAATTCTTAGGATTTGAGATATTTTGCTAATATTAAAGTCGCTTTTGAAAATGGATGGCATGTAAATTTAATAAATTCCTTTTCCTTCTGGGAAGCTACATTAACAGTGGCAGAGAAAATATAGTGACTTTCTGATGAAAAAGCGAGCATGTGTGTATTAGAAAATATATGAAATATATTTTAGAAATTGTAAGATAGAATACGTCCATGAAACTATGGATTATAGAAGATATCAAGGTATTTGCATCCAGACTGCATTTTATATTATTGTTAGAGTTCCTTAAGAAGGAAATACAAATTTAGTGAACCATTAAATTTACATAGCAAAACAGCATTTTAATGATCCGCAGATTTGTAGAACATATAAAGAAATTCCTTTAAATATTTTGTCACAGCAGATGGCAGCACCTGATTGACCTACTTGGGGTTTGAAAGCTAAGCTTGGTTAGTATTTGAGTTGGAAACTCCCAGGGAACCTTGAAGCTAGACTAGGAAGTCCATTACAGCCTGAAAGAAGGCATTTGTAATCCAGTTGTGATAACTGTCCAAAACCCATGTAGACCTATCTATGAGGTCAACGGGAGAAAAAGCCAGGAAAAATATTATCTTTTGAAGCAGGGGTGTCAAATTTGATTTCATTGAGAGCCACATCAGGGTTGTGTTTGACCTGGGGAGGACAAGTGGGCGTAACCAGGATGGGCATGTCCAGCTCGACATCCTGCAGCCCTCTGCCAGCAATAATGGAGCCTGGGACGGGCGCGCAGAAAACGGGCTCTGTTTTCACTGGCAATGGGCTGCAGGAGGATGTTGCAGCTGAAAACAGAGCTCCGTTTTCACTGGCAGAGGCACCTCAGGCCAGTCCTTCACTGTTTCCAGGGTGGCCCCAGGAGCCAGATTTAAGCAGCCCAAGGGCTGGATCCAGTTGTGGGCCTTGAGTTCAACATCCCTGCTTTGAAGCATTTTATTGCATTGATTTGTGACGTTGAAAATAATTGTTTCATGATATGATGTATTTTTATATCTTATTACATGGAAATATAATAATAATAAAATCATAATAATAATAATACTATTTCAGAGCATCCATTGTCCAGTATTGATTGTTTGTTTAAGTACAAGTACTTAAACAAGGCAATATTGATTATGTTTGTGCATACTATTTGAGAACAAATAAAATCCTATCTACTTTTTCATACTATCTTGCTTTTATAAATTCAGTTTCACAGCAAAGTCTTCTATGCAGGTTGATTAGTCTACTCACAAATGTGATAGCTGAGTGAGAATTTGAATGTGTGCTCAGTTGCCAAACACTACATTTGTCTTTTAGTGATTGTAATAAATTGTCCTTTCTGACAAGACAATATTCATAACATTCAGTTGAATGTAGAATATAGAATAAAGTTGGAAGGGATCTTGGATGTCTTCTTGTTTAACCCCCTGACAAGCAAGAGATGCTATACCTTTCCAGAAAAATGGCTGTCCAATCTCTTCTTAAAACTTTCCAGTGTTGAAGTGTCCACAGTTTCTGGAGGCAAATAGTTTATCAGCATTCCAAGTACCCTGTTTCTCCAACAATGCAGCCTCCCCCAATAGGAAGTCCCAGCACGTTTTATAGGCATTAAATTAAGCCCCTCCCCCCAAATTAAGGCCTATATTAAAACATGCAAAATGGGGGGGAATGGTGGGGGGGCTTGCCATTAGGAAGTACTTTTGTTGCACACCTGGATATGGTGCTGCCTGCGTTGACCCCGATACAAAGTGTCCCACCAATGCCGAGGTCAACATCCAAGCCATCGCTGCCCACCCGCCCAAAGATGCAAAGGGGGGGGGGAATTAAGTCACCCCTGAAAAGACAGCCTAGCCATTTTTTCGGGGGTCAAAAAAAAAAAAAGACCCGGCCTTATTATATGAGAAACACGGTAACAACCTCCAAAGAAAATGATTCCGAGAATATCATCTTCCTAAAGATCCATTTTATTCGAGATGTCTTATTGGCACATCTGGGAAAACCTGAATCTGAATGTTCCGGATTTTCTCTAGCCCAAAGGAAACCCCAAATCCAACCCCTGCACCAAATCATCCACCACATGGTCCAATTGTTATTTCATTCCAACTGGAAACTACCCCCAGTCACTCCCCTCCAGGTACAGGGTAGCATGTTGTTGTGGCTAGTTTTCCACCACTCCTTGAAATCACCCTCCCAAATTCCCAGGCACTAAATGTGGCAGCCCAGAAGCCTCAAAGAAAATTGGCTTCCAAGCTGACAGGCTTCCCCCCGCCTCTCAGGCGAAAATCACATCCTGGAATGAGAAACAAGCAGGGGGTTAATTCAATCAACAAGCAGTTAACCTCCTCACACACCCCCAGGAGGACTCTTTGGTTTGTCTGGGAATTTATCATGGAATTGTTTCACTAGGACATCCGCTTTGATATCATAGCTCTTAACCCAAACAGGTTAACTTTGTCACCTCTGACAAAGGGTACCCATTCCAATGGACCAGATACTGCAATCTGCCTCTATGCAATTTAGAATCTAGAATCTGTTTTTCCTTTGTAATGGGTTTCACCCTGTACTACAATCACTTTGGGAGGCGCTGTTGGCTGTGGCCTTAGCCTTGAACTGAAGCAGATTTTAACAAACTACTATGAAAGACTGGGTGTATTTACCCCAGTATTCTAGGGAGACTTAATTGCACAGTTACTGGATTAATCACTTTCACTATAGGGAAAGGTCCTAAAATTTCAGTCCTAATTTCTTACTAGGTAATTTTAGCCTAATGCAATTGGTTGATAGATAAACTCAATCTCCCACCCAAAAAGGGGGTTGGATAGATTGATGTTTATCGGCTTGTTTTTTATATGCTTCCACGGCTTCCGTTGGCGCTTTCTTTGTGCTTTCCCAACCCTTCTTTAATTACTCCATCTGTTTGGTTAATGACATGAAGGTGGGTTGTTCTCTTGGTAGTTCTGGCATGAGAACAAATTCCATACTACGAGTGACCTGGAAAGGGCTTAAACTAGTGCTACTGTGCACTGCATTGTTATAAGCCACTTCAATTTTCTTGTTGGTAATCTATATAACATCTGATGTATTGCTCCACCATGGCATTCACACATTTCGTAGGCTCGTTCATACTCGGATGAAAAGCCAAGTTATATCCTTGTGAAGATCCAATGGATTTCAGGAACTCCCTCCAGAACCAAGTGGTGAACTGGACTCTCCTGTCCAAAATTATACATTGCAGTACTCCATGTAGCCTGTAAATTTGCTTAACAAACATCTGGGCTAGCTTTTGGGATGAAGGCAGCCCAGAACAAGCAGTGAAATGGGCTTGCTTGGAAAATAAATCAATTACATTCCAAATCACTGAGTGCCCCCCACTTTCAGGAAGTTCCAGTATAAAATCCATGTCAGTCTCTTCCCGGGGCAACAGGTTTGGCCACTTGTTGGAGGAGAACTGGAGGCTTCCCTGGCCTCAATTTCATAGTGGCACAAATGGCACAACTTTCTACATATTCCTCTACATCTGCTTTCATTTTCGGTCACCAAAACTGCCTCCGAGCCAAGTGGAAGGTCTTTAGGAATCCAAGGGACCAGCTAAATGAGAGACAGGACTCCACTGTAGTACCATTAGTCTCAAGCTGTTGGGTATGTAGAGCTTGGACCCTTTCCATGCCAATCCCTCTCTCATGGTTAGAATCTCCTTGTTTTATGTGTACCATTGGTCAGTTAGTAGTGCCTTCTTAATGTCCGTAGTTTTCTTCAAAAGGGGCAGCTTGGCATCTGGCCTGGCTCCTAGTGGTGGCTTGGGCTGCACTTTGTGTGTTAGGGACCATGGTGTAGTTGATCTCCTCTTGCCAGCTGTCATATTGGGGTTTCCATGACAGAGCATCAGCCAAAAGGTTCCCCCCCGGATGTATGTGAGTTGGAAATTGAAATGCTTGAAGTATTGAGCCCAGCAAACTTGCTTAGGGTAAAGTTTCCAGGGCATTTTCAGGGCTTCAAGGTTTTTGTGGTCAGTCCAGACCTCGAAAGGCACCTTGGCCCCATCCAGGAAATGTCTCCATGACAAGAGAGCCCACCAGATTGCAAACACCTCCTTCTCCCAAACTGCCCAGCACTGTTCTGTGTCTGTCAGTTTTTTTAGACACATATGCACAAGGCAACAATATACCCTGAGGGTTTTCCTGGAGAAGTACAACTGCCACTACCACATCACTGGCATTGGCTTGAACAATAAATTGCCTGTCAGGACCTGGGTGTTTTGGAGGATATGTTCTTCCACAAATAGTAGCTTCAATTTCTTGAACACTTTTTGACAGTCCATCATCCAAGCTAACGGCTGAATTGGATGGGGTTTCATGAGGGGGGGGTCCTGTTTTCAACAACTTTGTTAGGGGAAGGGCTACCTCTGCAAAAGAGGGAATAAATTGTCTTTAGAAGTTGGCAAACCCCAGGAAGCTTTGGAGCTGTTTGTGTGTGTGAGGCGGCTGCCAGTCTAGCATGGCATTTTCTTTCCCTGGATCCATTTTGATCCCTTCATTTAACACTCGGTAACCCAGGTAGTCTAGTGAGATCTTATGGAACTCGCATTTGAATAGCTTTGCATAGAGTTTTGCAGCTAGGAGTTTTTTCAATACCTGCTGCACCAGATAATGTGCTCTTCTAGCAGTTTGCTGAAGATGAGAATGTCATCCAAATAAACCAGGACCCCATTATATCGGTGCTCATGCAGTGCTTCATTAATTAGTTGCATAAAGACTGCAGGGGCTCCTTGTAGCCCAAAAGGCATGACTCAGAATTGGACGCTGCCAAGTGGGCAGTTAAAAGCAGTTAAAATCATCCCGTCCCATATGCGTACTCTGTAATACACTTTTCTCAAATCTAGTTTAGTAAATATTTTGCCTTTTGTCAGGTGATTCAACATGTCTTTCATGAGGGGGAGTGCGTAGGTATTCTGCATGCACACAGCGTTGATCCTGTGAAAATCCATGCAGAATCTCATCCCTCCATCTTTTTTTTCTTTGAATAGCACTGGGGCAGCTACCTTAGACTTCATGGGTTGGATGAACCCTCTGGCTAAATTGGTGTCAATGTACTCACAACTCAGTCGTTTATTTTGGGGTCATAGAGTACATTTTAGGCTTTGGTAGGTTAGCCCCTGGTTCAATTTCAATTGCGCAGTCAATTGGGGGGGGGGAAACATTGCAGTCCTCTTCGCTAAAGATGGCGGCCAGGTCTTGGTATTCTTTGGGGACCTGGGGGCAGCGGGCAGCATTTCAGTGGCAGTTGCTGCTACCTCCGGTGGCTTGGGGCTAGTCGGTGGATTGCAGCTCTCTGGAGGGATTGGTGGAAAGGGGCCTATGCCTATTCTAATTTTTCTGTAGCCATCTTCCCATTTGATCATTGGGGCCCACTCGTCCAGCCAGGCTAGCCCCAATATAACAGACTCAGTCATTTTTGGAGCTAACACGCATCTTACAAGTTCTTGGTGTCACCCCATCTCCATCCTAATAGGTTCAGTGACTAGGGTAGCAGGGGCTCCACCTATCAGTGTCCCATCTACTTGCTGGAAGCAGATTGGCTGGACCAGGGGTTTTGTCTTTATTCCTAACTGCTCAACAATGGGGAACCCAATTATGCATCTGGTGCAGCCTGTATCTATAACTGCTTCTACTTCCCCTTGCACCCCAGTCTCTGGCACTTCTAGTCTGACTTTAACAGTGAAAGGGCAGATGGCTCCACTCACCATTGGATCGTCATCCCCACTAGCGGTTCTGGAATGGGTTTCTTTGGCTGGAGGTTTCTCACCTTCCTTTATGGGAGGGGGAACCTCTACGGCTTGTCAGGTGAATCTGCTCACATCTAGTGGCTTCCTTGTGGTCCTCCTTCCTCTGGTTGCTATGGGAGGCTGAGGTTGAGGGACAGGCACAGGAGCTAAGCACTTGGACTCTCAGTGCCCTAATTGACTGCATCTGTAGCATTTAATTGTGCTAGGTTGCTGGGCCAGTGGTGGTTCAGGTGGTTTCACTGGGGCTCGCTGACCCAGATGTTTTCTTGCCTGCTTCTCTTGTGCGGGTTTGTGGTAAGGATTGATTTCTCAATCCATCACCATGGCCATGGTGTACCAATCCTGCAGTCGGTTTGGTATACTTTGGATGCCACATGCTTTTCTAATCTTTGGGTCTATGACCTCCTTAAAATAGTGGATAAGAATGGATTCAGGCCAGTGTCTGAGGTTCCTGGCCACCCTTCTGAACTCCCAGACAAACACCTTGGTGGGGGGGGGGTGATTCCCCTTTTTCATAGTCTTAATCAGGGCTTCATTCCCATTTCTGCATTCCGTGTCTTCGAATCTGGCCCGGAGCAGCTGGATGAATTTATTGGCATCGTCTAGCTCAGTAGGTCTTTCATCATGAAGGTGGGCTATCCACTCCACCACCTCTCCCTCATTCATCCCATCACCTATTGGTAATGGTCAGGTCATGGTCAGATTGGTACTGGTCCCAATACCGGTCAATGTACACACACACTTGGTTGAGGAAGTATGCCAACTTCCCTGGGGTCCCATCAAATATCACCCTAAATCTTGGTGGTGGTCCCATGGTGGGAGGGGCTGGATGCACTGCAGGAGGTGCAGCTGGAACAGCTGGGGGTGGGGCAGAAACCAGCTGTTACACAGCAGCTGGCTGCAGGGCTGGAACTAGTGGTATGACTGGTGCTGGCATCCATTGGTACTGACCCACCCCTGGCCAAGATAAAAAGCCCAGCCAAGTAGAATATACTCCACTGGTGGTAGCCTGAAGGCCGGTTGGTGAAGGGGAGTGGCTGGCTGTTGCAGACCTCCAAGACCTGGCTGCAGCTGCTGCCCATCTCTAGCAGGTTGGGCCGGGTGTATAGAGCATGTTCTTCTGTCATCTCTGGCTGAATAGAAGGATGCCATCACCGCACTATAGCCACTTACTGACCCTGGATCTGGGAAGGTGAATGTAGACTGAATCAGGACCCACCTTGGCTGGCTAACCTGAGCTCCTGGGGCGTAGCTGCCCACCTTGAGATGTTCAAATCACTCTGGGAGACCTGGCAATGATTGGCTCGACAAGGGAGGTAGCTGGCTTCAATAGTGAATCTTCAATCAATGTGAGATCCCAAAGGTCAGTTATCTCCACTCAACACCTTGGGTTGTCCTCATTGGACTGGTTTCTGGTTGGTACTCAGGTAGCCTCACCTTGGTTCCAATCTCCAGAATTGGGTCAGCTTGACCAAGTTGCCAGGACTCTGGCTCTTTGGGTTGAGCACCTTGTCACTGTTCTGCCTCGACAGCTTTGATTGCTTGTGTCATGCCTTCAGAGGGACAGTAGAGGGTCTCAATGAGGGACCCCATGTCAGTCCCCATGGCTCCCTCTTTGATCATCTCCTCCATCTTCCCCGAGTCTTCATGCCACCCGGTAGGCAGGTTGGTATTTGGAGATCAGGATGCTGGAGAGCCCCCGGGTTTCAGGAAGCTGGTTGAAATTTTAACAGATTCGGATTTATGTCAGTGTTCCAAGTATCAACCTCCAAAGAAAAAGATTCTGAGAATATCATCTTCCCAAAGATCCATTTTATTAGAGATGTCATATTGGCACATCTGGTAAAAACCCAAATCTTGAGAGTTCTGGTTTTTCCCTAGCTCAAAGAAAACCCAAAATCCAATCCCTGCACCCAATCATCCATCACATGCTCCAATCATTATTTCATTCCAACTGGAGACTATCCCCGATCACTCCCCTCCAGGTGCAGGGTAACATGTCCTTGACTTTCTAAGAAAGGAAAGTTGTGACTAATTTTCTGCCGCTTCTTGAAATTCCCTTCCCAAATTTCCAGGTACTAAATGTGGTGGCCCAGAAGCCTTAAAAAATGGCTTCCAAGCTGACATCATTCTACTTATTAATTGTTTTAATTGTCAGTAAATTTCTTTGTTCCAGGTTGGTTCTCTCTTTGTTAAGCTTCCATCTGTTCCTTCTTGCCCTGCTCTAAGGTGCTTTGGAGAATAGGTTGACCCCCTCTTCTCTGTGACAGCGCCTCTGATATTTTATTCTATCTTCTGCCTTCTGGAAAGATAGAAGGTGGCTAAGGCATGTTCTTTGTATAATGTCCTCTCTGGTATTTGAAGAGCATGGTCATGTTGATCTTCCTCAAGGCTGAACTATCACTGTAGCTTGACTGTTCATTTCAGGATTTAATTCCTAAGCCCCTAATTGACCTCTTTGTCCTTCTCTGAATTTTTTCCAGTTTGCTTTGGTCATGGAGTGCATAGGCCAGAACAGATATGAATGATGCATGTGACCAAAATGTTCCCAATTCAGCTCCCTGGACCCAGGGCAAGCCCAGACTGAATTAATTGTTCTGGATTTGTTCATTGCTTGTCAATATAAATGAGGAACCCAAATAACCTATCATTTCAAAATTGTCTTAATCACTACAGAAAATCTTAGCAGGCATAAGCAGCTTCATTTTAAGACTGGAAATTTTCATTGCAAAGCATACAAAATGTATTTACAATTTCTAGAGGAAGGGATATTAGGTTTAGTCAGTCATTCAGTCAAAAGATTTCAAGAAATGGATTTACACATTGCTGATATGATACCTATTTGGTCTTGATGCATATCAGATAAAATATTTTCCATTTTAATTAGAATGTCTTCATATACTTAAACTGGACATCTGAATCCTACAATATGAAAGGAGGGAACTGTAGCATTTCTGTTACCAACATCTAACATGTTGAGATTGTTAAATTATTTCTCGTGATAAATTAATATGATTTGTTTCACAAATATGTTTGCAATATAGTCCTCAGCTTTATCAGATGGTGAGTGCATGAATATACTCATGTTATTTTCTCAACAATAACAGGGTAAGTGGTTGCCATTGCCTTCCTGGTAGTTTTAATTGCTAGCTGTCCCCTAGCCATGGGATTTCCTCAGTGGTGGGATTCAATTTTTTTTTACTACCAGTTCTATGGGCTTGGCTTGGTGGGCGTGGCTTGGTGGGTATGGCAGGGGAAGGATACTGCAAAACCCCATTCCCTCTCTCCCCCCCTAACCTGCTTTCCAGCTCCGTTCTCCTGTGTAGGGCAACAAAAGAAGACCCAGCCGATCAGCTGGGACTCAGGAGGCAGCGACTAGATGGGGTCGGGGCCAGTCAGAGGTGGTATTTGCCGGTTCCCGAACTACTCAACATTTCAGCTACCAATTCTCCAGAACTGGTCAAAACTGGCTGAATACCACCTCTGGGTTTCCTGATAATTTTCTGTCTAAATACACATCAGATCCAATATAGCACCATCTTTCAGAATCAGACAAAGTCAGCTACAAGACTGTGATTTTTGTGGTTGATAGAATATATGAGCTTTTTTTTTTTTTTTTGCAAGATGCTGAGCATGAAAAGAAAATATGTGGCTGCTTTTAAATGCCTCTTAAAGCAGCCATCTCATTTCCCAGATCAGTATATATGAGCCAGAAAAAAAGATGCGTGAATATTCATGAATAGCCAAGAAGTGCCAGATCTCAAGGACTTCTGAATCATTGTTGTGGGATACTCAGCTATGCTTCAGACCCTCCCATTCTGATTTGTGTATTTCCTACAGATCTCTATATGTACCTGACACGTTAGTTGCAATAAAGAAAAGCTCCTAAATTAAATTAAAGAAAAGCTCCTAAATTGTATCCTACATTGGTCCACAGTGTGGCTATGGACTAAGAAAGTTGTATATATGCATGAGGGAAATTGTGTTGAAATTTTTGCTACAAGAACTTTTTGCTCAAAAGGCAAGCTCATTTTCACTTTAACTATCTTAGTTTCATCTCAAAATGTGAGTTTCCTCTTCAGCAGAGAGTGAAAAGTTCAGATGACTCTTTACTAGATCATTACCATAATTTAATACACCACTATAATTTAATATATTGGTGTAATATATCATTTAGTAAAGATTATATTGTATGAATTAATTTGACAGTGTGAAAAGGCTGATCATCAGATAAAGTAGCACCTGTGGACAAGGAAAACCAAAAACAAAATTCTCCCTTTTTAGTTACGTTTGCATAAATGCAAAGCTAGTGTCAGAAGGGGCGGAAGGATGCTGCTTCCTATCTGAGGAACTGTCTTACCCCAATGGTGTGCTGTCCCATCAGTGCTGGCAGAAGGGGCATGCTGCAGATCCCTTCAGTCAAGGAATTTCAATTGGCAGGGTCCTAGAAAAGAGCCTTTTCTGCTGTTGCTCCTGCCCTTTGGAATGAACTGTGCCCTCCCCGGAGAGATACGAACCCACCCTCCTGACATTTTTATAAAGACTTGGCTCTGCCAGTTGGCCTAGGGTCTGAATGGGGATGCATCGTGCTGGAAGTAGCTGACAGATTAAGACCAGACCCCAGTCTCTTCATGTGCATCCTGATTTCTTCCTCCCTGTCCTTTTTAATGAATTATTATTGTTGTTGTTGTTGTTATTAATCTTCTATTCATTAAACATGAAACTCAGTCAACTGACCATTTAAAAAGTATCAGAAATGCCAGTGACTGGTGCTAATGGTTGATACGGGTTGCTGCCAGCGTCCTAGGCATCAACCAATTATCTTCTTAAAATATATGATGTTCCGAGTGGCGCAGGGTTTTTTGCAGTTCTGCTGGTGTTATTGCAGGAAGTTGCAATTTCTTGATGTGTTTTGTAAAATTCTTGGACATGGTATCAAGTGTCCCAATGATAATGGGTATCACTGTTACATGTTTCATCCATAATTGCATAATTTCAATGGCCAGGTCGCGATTTCATGATTTTTTCCAGTTCTTTTTTATCAACTCTGGCGTCTCCTGGACCACAGTATCAATAAATTGTACACTTTGGCCTTTGACAACCTTAATATCTGGTGTGTTATGTTCCAATGGCGATTCATCTGTATTCAAAAGTCCCATAAGATCTTCACTGTTCCATTTTCGACAACTTTTTCCACTTTATGTTCCCATGACTTTTCGGATACAGGTAGGGCATATTTTTTACACAATGATCAATGGATTAATCAATCATGTCTAACTTTGTAGTCAGTTTGCATGATTTTGTTGCACTCACATATTAAGTGTGAAACAGTTTCAACTTTATCATTGCAAAGTTGACAGTTTGGATTGTCAGTGGATTTTTGTATCTTTGCTTTCATGGCATTAGTTTGTAGTGCTTGTTCTTGAGCAGCAAGTATTAAACCTTCCATTTCTTTTTTGATGGTTCCTCTCTTAAGCCATACCCATGTCAAGTTGTTATCACATTTTCCTTCAATGTTTTTTTATAGTGCTGTCCATGCAAAGCTCTGGTTTTCCATCCATTTAATCTGTCATCCAGCTGTTATTCCTTATATTCTGCCTTTGTTTCTGTTGTTTTTATAATGTTCTCTATTTTCATAGCCTGCAGCAATTTTTCTGTACTTTGGTTCACATAATCATTCAAACTTAGTTTTTATTCTTCTACAGGTTAATGGATTTGCAATAGCCCTCTGCCCCCTATTCTTCTCGGCAGATGTAACCTGTCGATGTCACTTCTGGATGTAAAGCATGGTACATATTCAAAGGTTTATGCATTTTCTGGTCCAGGTTTTCCAGTTCAGCCACAGTCCAGTTGATGATTCCAGCTGGGTAGCGTATCATTGGAACTGCCCGTGTATTAATGGCTTTAATTACGTTTCCAGAATTGAGTTTTGATTTTAATATGAGGTATTCCTTTGGCATTGACTCTTTGACTTTTCCATTCAAGATATTATCTGCTTCCAATATGCCTAGGTATTTGTAGCCGTCATCCTTTGCTAATGCTTTCACAATGCTTCATTTCCCAGTTCTATTCCTTCTATTTTTTTCTATTTTTCCTCACTACATGGATAGTATAGTACATTTTTCAAATCCAAAGTTCATTCTGATGTCATTGCTGAACAGTTGAACTGTGTTGAGTATTGATTCAAGTTCAGTGAGGCTTTTCGCATACAGTTTTAAGTCATCCATGTATAGTAGATGGTTTATCTTGCCATGTGGCTTGAGATTTGGTAGTCCAGTTTTGTGTTTTATAGGATTATTGTCAATAGAATTAATGCAATGTTGAACAGTAATGGCAAAAATGTGTCCCCTTGGAAGATTCCCCATCGGATGTTGACTTCACTAATGTTCTCCCCATTTGCTGTTAGAACTGTTTCCATTTTTGCATATTTGCTTTCAAAAATGTGCAAATATTTTTGCTGATTCCAAAGTTTTCCAGACAGGCATAATCCAGCTGTGGGGTAATGAGTCAAATGCCTTCTTGTAATCAATCCACGCCATATTTAAATTCGTTTTTCTTCATTTTGCATTTTTTAGTACCATGTTGTCAATGAGCAGCTGATCTTTTGTTCCTCTTGATTTTTTATAATTTCCTTTTTGTTCTGCCGGATACAAGCTGTTTTCCATCAGATGAATGAATACTGAATTTGCCAGTATTCTTTTAAAAAGTTTGAACATTGTTGGCAGACAAGTAATTGGGTGGTAGTTGCTTGGTTCTGAGCCCTTTTTTGGATCTTTCATTATCAAGTATGTTTGGCCAGCTGTTAACCATTCTTTGCTTGTTGCATTTTGAAGCATTTCGTCAAATTGAGTGGCCATGCAGTGATGGAGGCTGGTCAGATGTTTTAACCAGTATCCATGCAGTTCGTCCAGGCTAGGTGTGCTCCAGTTCTTGACCTTCTTTACTTGTTGTGCAACCACATCAGTTATTATTACAATATTCTCCATTTCATTTCATGTTGCTTGTTTTTTAATATCTTTGATCCAGGAGGTAGTTTTATTGTGTTCCACTGGATTTTCCCACAGTTCTTTCCAAAACATCAACAGTTTTTTCTTTCCTTGGGTTAGTTTGGACTCTATTTTCATCAAGTGACTGGTGGAAGAGGTGTTGGTTTCTTCTGAACTGAACATTTCATGATATTGTTTTATTCGTCCTTTGTGTTTTTCAATTTTCTTTGCTGTTGTTATTACATGCTGTTTTAGTTCTTCCATAATTTCTGTTATTGTTTTTTCCTCCAGGTTGTATTTTTTGTGAAAACTATTTTTCAGCATTTTATTTTTTAGTTTTCCTTCTTTCAAGTATTTCAAATTGCTGACATCTCCTTGTAGTTTTTTTTATTTTATTTTCAAGTCGAATTTTCCACTTTGGTGTTTCAGTGGGTTTCTTTTTTGGCATTTCATAATCCAATTGTGCAGTTACGATGGCAGCTGTGCTGTACATTAATTGGTTTGTTTCACATAGTGTGCTGGATGGGATGGAAGTTAAAATGTTCGCAGAATTTAGTAGATCTTTCACTCGTTTTCTATGTACTTCACAAATGGCAGGCAATCTTTTTATTTCTGTGTTTTCTTTGATGTGATTTTCAATCTTGTCTTTCAGCATTTCGCTAGATCACTTAGCTCTACACTTTCAAGTTGTTGCACAGGAAGATCTTAATCCTGTATGTTGGTTTCTTCCACTGGTTGGTCAGTTTGTTCAGGTGTTGAAGCTGTTTCTTCAGCCTGTTCATCATTACTTGTTTTTTTTCTAGCCAATGTTTCTAGATGTTGCATTTTCACATCTGTGAAAACTTTAGTATGGATGATGAAACATTTTTGATCCATTAATCATTGTTCAGTTATGTCACTTTCTGGGTGTTTTTCCTTCCACAGTTGCATCATTCTTTTTTGAAACCCCCTGGCGGTTGGTTCTGCCTGAAATTCTCAATTTTCGTCGGTTGTCCAAGCTTTGCGCTTTTGTCCCAGGTGCTTTACAGCTGCATGCCCTGGTTCCCCAGAAGTAGCAACTGAGCCCTGTAGCCCAGTGGTGGGATTCAAATTTTTTTAGTACCGGTTCTGTGGATGCAGCTAGGTGGGCGTGGCAGGGGAAGGATACTGTAAAATCTCCAGTCAGAGGTGGTATTTGCCAGTTCTCCGAACTACTCAAAATTTCCGCTACCGGTTCTCCAGAACTGGTCAGAACCTGCTGAATAGCACCTCTGCTGTAGCCCATTTTTTGACAGATGTCCAGGAGCCATAGCATCTGATACAGTCCTTGTTGACCTGGGCAATGACCGATCTGGTATGGAATTTTGTTGATTTCTTCTCATCATTGGTGATGGTAGGTGCCTGGGTTGTTTCACGGTGGCTAAGCCACTACTGATCCAAAAGCCAGCAATCCCATAACCATAAGGACTGTGCCTAATCCAGGCCCAGCCACAGGTATAATAATAATAATTATTGTTGTTCTTGTTGTTGTTCTTGTTGTTGTTATTTTCAATTTGCAATGTTTGTAAGCCACCCAGAGACACCTCTAGGTGACATGGTAGCAAACAAGTGTAATCAGTATAAATAAACAAACCACAGGCTATTAGCTTAAGGGATAACACTACTAAGAGTTCATATAAGATTGTGGTGGGATATAAATATGATAAACGGCATCTTAATTGCTGCTATTGGCTTTCTTTCTTTGTTTTTTTAGGTTATTTTTCACTCCAGTATTTTTAGTGTTGTGAATCTTAGGACTACATAAAGAATAGGTGTCACATAATGCTTGAAATTACTGAACAATAACTGGCTATATCGTAGGTGAACTTTTCCATTTGGGTTAATTTGGCATAAACAAGCAACAAAAATTTTGTCTCAGTATACAAAATTAAAGCTGCTTTTCAGGTGTGCTTGACTCCTGGTGATGGCATTCATCTGATTTGGGAACAATTAAATTACAACCATTTAATTGTGGAAATGAGATGGGCCCTTTTAGCTAAGCCTACGAGTCTGCTGAGCTCTTGAATTGGAATAGTCATATCTAGCGAAATATCAGAGGAAGAAAACCCAAGCAGAAGCTTTGAGAATATTGTATAATTTGCCTATTGTGGATCAAATATAAGACTTTTAAAATGTGTGTATTTTGTTAACATATATTTAACTGAAATACAAATTTTGCCAGCAAACAGAATTGTAGATCAATATTTTGCTGCTTTAAGATACATTAACATGTGTAATTGTTGAAATAATTTAGTATCAGATGGTAGAGAAGATGCTGTATTGCTCCCCCGCCCCCCCGGAAATTGTCTTGCTCTAGATCTTAATAGATAAATACTGAATTCCCAGGTGGTTTTCAAATCAGAAACACTGAGAGCTAGTGTTAAATTATGTGACAAGTGAATAAAGTCAACCATTTCTGCTATTCTCATGTAATAAGACAGAAGTAGTGTTTGAAGTGAATAATATAAGTCCTTCATAGTTCAGTAAAGATTTATGTGTGACGGATTACCATTTTGTCCAGTTTCCTCGAGGCAGGGAGGACAAGGAATGTCAAGTCTTCACGTGCCATAATAGCTGTGGAAAACCTACTTGAAAACATGAATAGCATCAATGTTAGTGGGTTTATTTTATTATATTCTTTTAATTCAGCCTCGTTCACAGCATATGGCAACCAGTATGTATTGCCCCGCATTACATCTAATATTATATTTGTTACTTAAATACTTACTGCCAATGGTTTGCCTGCACTGTAAGTAACTAAAAAGGTTTGAATAATGCATGAGTTGTTGTATTTCTGAGTAATCCTGAAGTGATATTCCCATTAAGTATTTCCATGAAACAACCACAAAAATATTCACCCAGAATGTGTGTTTTCTGTGGTACAAAACAGAACTCAAATGCCATAAGGTTGACCTCCAGTGTTGTGTTACCTTTTGTGGAACTATGAGTGTCCTGATGTCACAGCTCAAAAATCCTTCTTGCAGGCAAAAATTGTGCTATACTACTGGCCATTCTGTCTCCTAGGGAAACTTCATTGAGCAACTTCACACTGCTGTGTTTCCCTTGGTGAGCAGTTAGTATATTAAGTTGTGCGCTGTGTATGTTTGTATGCTCCACAATAAGAGCACTGCATTTCACATTTGGAGATGCTTATTTGTGTCTTCGTTAGATTCATCAAAAGATGTTCATTATTGCTGTCTGCTGTTATAAAACCTGCACAACCAGTTCCTTTCATTGAACCACTAGATTGGTTCCTTCCACAGTATTTGCTATGTGGTTGGCAATTGCCATGATTTTCTGTCAGTAAAAGAAATTGTCAGCATGTGCCATGAAGAATTTTCCCTAAATAAAGAAAAACAGCATCTTGTTCATCAAACCCAAAGGTTTGTGTGACAGATTTGGCATTTGAAATCACCCATTCTGAGTGAAGATTTTTGTTGGAAATATACTTTCCTTGTACTAGTAATCTTGTTTCATCAACTCTCTTCATCATCTCAAGAAAAAATACCCCCCCCCGCCTTCTTTTCTTATGATGCCACCAGCATTGATGGTGACTACCTGGATAACTTGCTGCACATTTTTGGTAAGATTTTTCAAAAATGGTTTGTCATTGCCTCTTTCCCAGCTGGCCTTGTGCATAAGGCAGAAATAGAATTTGCAGTCTCCAGGTTTCTAGTCCTTTCCCTTAAAACAGGGGTTGGCAAGATGTGGCTCTAGAGCCACATGCAGCTCTTTGAGTCATCTCCTGCAGCTCCCTGTCGGATGATCCCACCACTGGCTGGCCCCGCCCCTCACCCTCCCCTCACAGCCACTCCTCACCTGCCCTGAGAAGAGAAGGGCAGTGGCAGTGGATGCAGACTTGCTCCATATTCCAGGGCAGGAGCAAAACACCCCTCTACTTGCCTCTTTTTCTTGCCCTTGTTGGTGCTGTGCGCACCTCAGCCACTGAGGAAAAAGCGCGACTTTTCTCCTTCCCGAGACACTGGCTGGGCCAGCTGCATGAGGTGCACACAGCACCAACAAGGGCCAGAAAAAGAGGCAAGTAGAGGGGCGCTTCACTCCCATTGTGGAATACGGAGCGAGTCTCCATGCACTGCCATAGCCCTTTCCTTCTCAGATTGAACAAAGACTTGCAACAAAAGTCAACGATAATAAAAAAAGTTTCTTCCAACATATAAATGACAAGAAAAAAACCAAGACAACAGACAGTCCACTAAAGAGAGAAGATGGCAAGGAAGTAACAGGCAGCAGAGAGAAAGCAAAGCTGCTTAACTCATTCTTTGCATCCGTCTTCACACAAAAAGAAACTATAGCCAAACTTACCAAAAACATTACTTTAAAAGACAAACTAGAAATAAAAATTAAAATAAGCAAAAGAATGGTAAAAGAATACCTGTCTGATATTGGTGAATACAAATCACCGGGACCTAATGGATTACATCCCAGAGTTCTGAATGAGCTGGCAGATTTCATTTCAGAACCACTGTACCACATCTTTCAAAAATCCTGAAGCACCAGGGAACTACCAGAGGACTGGAAAAGAGCTGATGTGGGTCCCAACTTAAAAAAGAGGGGGAACCAGACCCAGTAAACCATAGACTAATCAGTCTAACATCAATACCCTGGAAGATACTAGAAAAGATAACTAAAAAATAAATTTGCCAAAATCTAGAAATGAGTAAAGTAATAATTAGCAGTCAGCATGGGTTTGTTAAAACAGATGATGCCAAACCAATCTTATTTCATGCTTCAACATAGTGACTAAATTAGTGACCATAATATACCGTGGACATAATATACTTAGACTTCAGCAAGGCATTTGACAAAGTAGCCCACAACCTACTTCTTGGTAAGCTGGAAAAAAGTGGGATAGATAGCATCAACCCCAAGATGGATTCATAACTGGCTGACAAACCGTACTCAATGTGTAGTCTTTAAGGAGTCTACATCTACTTGGAGGGAAGTAAGCAGTGGAGTACCACAAGTTTCTGTCTTAGGCCCAGTACTCTTCAATATCTTCATAAATGACTTAGATGAGGGAATAAAAGGGGAACTTACCAAATTTGCAGATGATACTAAGGTGGCAGAATTGCCAATATCCTAGATCTGTGGTGGTGAACCTATGGCACATGTACCACAGGTGTCATGCAGAGCCCTCTCTGTGGGCACATGCACCATCACCCCAGCTCAGCTCCACCATACATGCACATGTGCCTCCCGCCAGACAGCTGGTCTTCAGGTCTCTGCCATGTATGCGCAGGTAGCGCATGCGCAGGGTGCATGCGTGGAGGGTGCATGCGTGGGAGGGGGTATACATACATTAATTTGGGCATGTGCACTTTGGGCACTTGTGGTCCAAAAGGTTTGCCATCACTGCCCGAGATGATAGGCTCAAGATGCAGATGGATCTTGACCAACTTGAACACTGCGCCCTATCTAACAAAATGAAATTCAACATAGAGAAAAGTAAAGTCCTACACTTAGGCAAGAAAAACCAAAAGTACACATATAGACTGGGTGAAATCAGGCTTAATAGCAGTAACTGTGAGAGGGATCTTGGAGTCTTAGTGGACAACCAGCTAAATATGAGCCAGTAGTGTGCAATGGCAGCCCAAAAAGCCATTGCAATCCTAAATTGCATTAACAGAGGGATACAATCAAGATCAAGTGAGGTACTAACACCACTCTATAAAGCTAAGTAAGTAAGTAAGACTACACCTAGTAAGACCACACCTAGAATACTGCATCCAGTTTTGGTCACCACACTATAAAAAAAGATGTTGAGACTCTAGAAAAAGTGCAGAGAAGAGCAACCAGGATGATTAGGGGACTGGAACTAAAACATATGAAGAACGCATGGCTAGTCTAGTGAAGAGAAGGACCAGGGGAGACATGATAGCAGTCTTCCAATATTTGAGGGGTTGCCACAGAGAGGGAGGAGTCAAGCTCTTTTCCAAAGCACCTGAAGGCCAGACAAGGAATAATGGATGGAAACTGAACAAGGAGAGATTCAACCTAGAAATAAGGAGAAATGTTCTGACAGTGAGAGCAATCAACCAATGGAATAGAAGTTGCCTTCAGAATTTGTGGGAGCTTCATCACAGAGGCTTTCAAGAAGAAATTGGAATGCCATTTGTCAGAGATGGTGTAGGGCAGTGGTGGGATTCAAATTTTTTTACTACCGGTTCTGTGGGCGAGGTTTGGTAGGCATGGCAGGGGAAGGATTCTGTAAAATCTCGAGTCAGAGATGGTATTTGCCAGTTCTCTTGAATACTCAAAATTTCCACTACTGATTCTCCAGAACTGGTTAGAACCTGCTGAATACCACCTCTGGTGTCGGGGTTCTTGTTTGGACTGGGGGGGGTGTTGACTAGATGCTGTACAGTACAAGGTCCCTTCCAACTCTGTTAATCTGTTAAACCTGTTAAATCTTGAATTGGATTACAAACAAGAAGCTAATTTGACTCTTTCTAACAGGTGTTCAGATTAAGGCAGCTTTAGATATTTCAGCGGATTGAAATTTGATCCAGATAACATTAGAGTAGTTACAGAAGCACTCATGCATCAATAGTATGTATCATTTTAACTCTTACAATTTAGTATGCCGAATTAATCTAGATCAGGGGTGTCAAGCCCACATCGTCATGGCGGCGTTATGTGATATATGGGGACGTTTTTCCCCCTCACTAAACCGGGTGTGGCCAGTGCGTGACGCATCCAGCCCACAGGCTGGGAGTATGACAGCCCTGATCTAGATTGTATTTTATCACTCATCTACAAATGGGGCATAGACAGCAGCTGCAGAAAATTGATTTTGAGATAGATGTTTAATTTTGTGATTTTTATGCAATCAGCTTCAGTTACAATTATAGTTATTCTCCTTCAACACAGTGTGACCACCCAGCATATAGTTATGAATTAGGTTAATTTGTTTTTCTTTAAGATATTTGATTGTGCTGTCCAAATATGCTGGCTGCAGAGATATACTTAGCATTCTGTAAATCCATTTGCTGATGGGTAGATGAATTGCATTTTGGGATCTGTAAAAGATGTGAAGAAAAAGTCCTTCTAAAATTACTATGATTGTTTATGTAATGAGCTCATGAACACTGTGATTTGTATTGGTGGTTTATAATAGATATGCTATCACAATGCATGCAATTTTCCAGCCATAAGCACCTGGTTGTGTGCCAGCAATTTCTGACTTAGACAAAAGCTAGATATGGATTTTAACCTGATAAAGACAACTGTTTTCCTAGTATTATCCTTAAACACCTATTTTGGTATATGTCTTGAAAAGGAATTGATCTCAGATAAAGACATTCAGTTGCTTCATTAAAATTTTATCCTTCTTTGTTAAAAAATAATAGCAAACATAAATGCTGATAATCCACAACAACCCTAATCCTTGTAGAGATAGAGTATATAAACAGGAGTTTGACAGAAAACATAAAAATCTATAAATGATCTACAACACAAAATTTTAAATATTGCTTGAAACAAGATGCTGCTCGGTTGCAGGTTTGTAATTTACATTATTTTCTGAAGCTAAATGTGAAAGAACTAGGCTAGCATATGTCTGTTGTTATCAGGTGTAGGAATGAGCAATTCAATATGATGCATGTGTAAGGACCAGCCTCTCCCCGCCCTTTCAAACAAGTATAGACTCTTGAAAATTTTGTATTTCAAAAGGAACCTTTTATTAAAAAGGGGTGAAAGCAAGTCAGAATTCAAAGCAGGCTCTGAGGTCCCTCAGGGCATGCAACTAGGATAAAGGAAATTAGAGACTCCTCCCAGAAGTCTGATGTGGATTCCACCGATCTGCAGGTGTGAAGATGTTGTTGTACTGACCTCTCTGAGAAATAGATAAGAAGAGTTTTCAGGTCCATCTTCCAGCGTTGCAATCCACATGGCCCTCCCTCCCTCAACATTCCCCAAGAGGTGAAAATTTTCCAGGTATCTGATGTGCCAAGCAATGGTTATAAATCAGGTGAAAGGTCGTACAAAAAGACAAGGCAAGAACTAGGATACCTAGGATAAATAGAGAGGAAAAGGAACCAAGTGTAACAAATGAACACTGCAGAATGGCAGATACACATATTTGACAGCATGGGTACAGATGAAGAAACTGTTATTTTTCAAGAAACAGCCATTAATCTAGATTTTTTCCTCTTGGTTCTAGATCTAAAAGAAGGCTATACTTGGATAGATGGTGGCTAATAATCATCTTCTGATTTTGACTGGGCAGATGGCAATGAATTTGCTCTATTATCTTTTATGTGAAACTGATAATCCAGCATAAATTCAGGTGACATCATGATTAGATGGGATTAAGACTATTTTGCAGCCAATATGCTTTTGGCAAAAATATACTTAGCATTCTGTAAATCAATTTACTGCTGCATAGATAGATAAATTCATTTAAGGATCTGTAAATGTGTGAAGAAAAAGTAGGGAATAGAATCAAAATCCAAATAAAACGGAATCATGACTGTGCTGCTTTTAGTTTGCAAGTGTCTGGAATAAAGGAGTTTGAACATGTTGGTGAGATTTTGGAATTCATGTAATACCATGAAGCTCTGAATATGTCAGATCTGTGTATCTGCCATTTCTTCAATAAAAGAAGAAAAGTGGGGAGGGGGAACTGATAAAGAAATCCTTCTTGATGTAACCTGAATATATTTAATCTTATATCGAATTTGTATAACCTACACATGATACAATGGAGAGATGAGACCCAGATGGCCGGAACCTATCACCTCAGAGAGACAGCCAGGAGATGAAGAGACCATAAAAATTCCACAGTGAGATGTGTCCTGGGAAACTCTGAAAAAGATCGTTCTAAGAAGGGGGTGGGGGGGAATTAACATGTTGGCTCTTTGTTTTACTAAATACACATCAAGATAAGGGGAGGGGTTTTAAACTCCTTTATCTACCTCTGCATGCCTGAAAGACCTTAGACGCTGCTTTTAACCCCTACATGCATTGTCTCATCTCAATAAAGGATTCCTTTTGATACGTTTTGATATGTTTTCAGAAGTTCCTTCTAATTGATTGAATGGGAAAAGTTTTGTAGCCTGACAGAATAGGAATATTTCTTTTAGGTAGGACTGAACTAAATTTCAACATTTGTGATACATTCCAATTTCATTTTGTTTTTGTTTTTTTGCTGTTGATAATATGCTGTTGACATAGGTAATGAAATAAATACCAAGGGCAACTTCTTAAAGTCTCAACATCAGGCTGTGGAGAGCCAGACACAGCACAAATACTATGCAACCTGTCCATTGTGATGATAAACTCAGTTATTTAGACAGTTATTTAGTCAGTTGTTTGGAGTCCTATCTTTTATAAGCTTATCCAAAATCAGTATAATAGGACAAACTTTCCTATTTTTTTCACAGTAGTAGTTACGGAGGCTTTGCTATACTAACATGTTAGAAATAAAGCACGTTTGGTTCAATATTTCTACTCAAAATTCTTCTCTGTGAATATCTTTGTTTATTGATCAAATTTATATAACAACCATTTCATGAGAAGTAACTCTGGGAGATTTACAATATGTTGATAAACGTCATTATTAAAATTTTCAGGAAATGTTTCTATTCGACATTATCATGGCACCCAGTAATATATAGCTAATTTTAACTTCTTTTTTTTCCCTGAGGGACCTGAATCCTTGGAGAGAGTTAGAAGTTTGATTATTGAGGTCATTGATAAACAACTTAGATGAAATAATTGAAGGGGAACTTTGTGGATGATACTAAGCTGGCAGGAATAGCCACACCCTAGAAGATAGGCTCAAGATCCAAATGGCTCTTGACAGACTTGAACACCAGGCCCTATCTAACAAAATGAAATTCAATGTAGAGAAATGTAAAGTCCTACACTTAGGCAAGAAAAACCAAAAGTACACATATAGTCTGGGTGAAACCAGGCTTAATAGTGGTAACTGTGAGAGGGATCTTGGATTCTTAGTGGACAATCAGTTATATATGAGCCAGCAATGTGCGACGGCAGCCCAAAAACCCCAATGTAATCCTAAATTGCATTAACAGAGGGATACATTCAAGATAAAGTGAGGCAGGGGTGGGCTTCAAAAATTTTAGAAATGGGTTCTCTGCCTGTTTGTTGGGTGATCATGGCCGTGGTGGGCATGGCCTAGTTGGCCTTCTGCACCATGGCGGAGAGAGGTGTTTTTGCCCTCCCTGGGGTCTGGATGCTTTCCTCTAGCCTCCAGGAGGATGAAAATGGCCTTCCTGGGCTCTAGAGGCTCTCTGGAAGCTGGAAACAGGTCCATTTCTGGCCTTCCTGAACTTCTGGGGGCCCGTTTTTCGCCCTCCCTGAGTTCTGTATGCACCATGCACTTATCTGCATCCAAAACGGGCCATGTGGGGACTCCTAGGAGGGGTGGGGTAGGGTGGGTGGGGTCAGCCAGGAGTGGGATTTGGGGGTTTTGCACAGAATCTTAGCTAAGGGCTCTCCCAAACCCCTGCAAACCCACAGCAGCCCACCCCTGAAGTGAGGTACTAATACCACTCTATAAAGCCTTAGTAAGACCACACCTAGAACACTGCATCCAGTTTTGGTCACCACACTATAAAAAGATGTTGAGACTCTAGAAAAAGTGCAAAGAAGGGCAAACAAGATTATGGGACTGGAGGATAAAACATACGATGGATGGTTGCATGACCTGGGCATGGCTAGTTTAGTGAAGAGAAGGACCAGGGGAGGAATGATAGCAGTCTTCCAATATTTGAGGGGCTGCCACAGAGAGAAGGGGGTCAAGCTATTTTCCAAAGCACCTGAAGGCCAGACAAGGAATAATGGATGGAAACTGAACAAGGAGTGATTCAATCTGGAAATAAGGAGAAATGTTCTGACAGTGAGAGCAATCAACCAATGGAACAGAAATTGCCTTCAGAAGTTGTGGGAGCTTTATCACTGGAAGCTTTCAAGAAGAATTTGGATTGCCATCTATCAAAAATAGTGTAGGGTCTCCTACCTGGGTGGGGGAGTTGGACTAGATGTCCTACAAAGTCCTTTCCAAGCTGTATTCTGATTGATTGATTGATTAAGGCCAATGTAGGATGCATCTAGTCTAGGCCATTAACCAATGATACATACTTTTGTGTTTCTTTAAGGGAGAGCATAAAGAGAGTATTATTTGAGAGAAACTGAACGGTTGTATGCAAATAGGAGACGACTTATTCATACATTTATACAGATAGTCTTCACTTAATATCCACTAGTTCAGTGACTGTTCAAAGATACAATAGCATTGATTGAGGGGTACTTGTGACAGATCCTCGTTGTGACTGTCTCACTGTCCCCACATGGTCACATGATCATGATTCAGGCATTTAGCAACCAGCTTGCAGATATGATGTTGCAGTTACATGATCATCATCATTTGGAGCAAATTCAGTGGGAAAGCCAGCAGAAGGTGGCAAATGGTGATTACATGACAAATGGGACACTGCCACTGTGCAGGATTTGCTTAATAATGGAAAATGAGACCACTGGAGCTGTGGTCATAAATCAGCATGATCATGTGGCATCATGCCTTAGACCAGTGGTCGCCAACCAGTGGGCTACGGTCCACTGGTGGGCCATGAGAAAATTTTGGTACACCACAGAGAAATCTCACCCCCAGAGCACCTGCCCCAAAGCAATTAATCCAGGCTACGCAGAAACTCAAGGTACACGGCCACGTGGCCGGCAAGAACCCTTCCCGCCCACTCACTCCTTACCCGGCAAACTTGCCTGCTAAATTGCTATTTTTCCTTTTCTGACCATCATCTGTTCTGCTGTGCCAGGAGATTTAGATTAGCTAGGAAGCAGGAAATGGTTGGATTTCTTGCTTTCTAGCTAGTCTTTAGATATTAGGCTATGCTTTTAAGCACAGCCAAACCTCCCTTAGGACTGAAGGTTCTGTTATTCAGTGCAGACTCACGGCAAGCAAATTTGAGAGACTGAGCTAGCCAACAGATAGATCACTGAATGATTCTGTGAGCAACTCAATGTGCCCACCTGCTTTGCCTGATTTGGGGTAAAAGTTGCTCTTTTTTATAAAAAATTCAATATTTATATAAATATTTATAATATTTACATACAAGCCATGCCCAGCCAGTCACATGACCACCAAGCCACACCCACAAATTAGGCCATGCCTACAGAACCAGTTAGTGGTTCCTGGGACTTAAAATTATGAGTTTGGTGCTCCCTGAGGTCCAAAAGGTTGGCAACCCCTGCCTTAGACCATATTGCTTAGTGATGGAGTTTCTGGTCCCAATGACTGTCCATAGGCAGGGACTACCTGTATAGTGTGTATATAAGTGTATCATAGACATCCATTTGCTGGACTGATAGGATGGAATGGGCAGAATTGATTCCATATAGAGTTGATAACTCTAGATTAATAATATTAGAGCATTCTTAGCTCCTGAGAATATTCTTATAGGACCAGCAAAATGGAATGTAATATATTTTACCTTAATGATAGAGAGGAGGAAGCAAAGTACAATACAATCTCTTCTATACTAGTACAATAATTTTGAATCATCTGCAAAATTCTAATCTATTCACTGCCATCACACAGATATTGCACCAAACCTGTTATCTCATCTGCAATAATCATATTGGCTAGAAATTAAATTTTAGACCATAGACACCCAGACTTGATTGAGGCCCATTGTGTGATTGTGGCATTATTACAGTAGACGCTGAATAAATTGAATGAAGTGGAAAAAACATGTCATATGAACCCACCTACTTACTGTGTTCTCCCACAACTTATAGTACTCTTTTTGTTCCCTTTCAATTATTTCTTGGAGAATAAAGTAGATTTCTCTTGAGATAAAAGCTTTACCAGAATTTTATTTTAGTGTATTTTTGTCTTTGAGAGTTGTCCAGCATAACTGTTTGCTTTTGTCATCCAGAGATTGTATGTTGTGTTCAATGCACAAACTCCACATATTCCTGAACTGAGAAATAGTTTACTTTTATACTGTCACTGTATCTTTTTTGAAATATTGTTATCTGATTACTTTTGTTGGGGGTAGGTTTGTCAGAGAAAAAATTTATTCCCATTTCTTGCTTAGCATCATCTTTACTCTAATTTTTTTCTTCTCTGCACTCCCAGGGCAGAGTTTAGGCTACGGCTTTGTCAACTATGTTGATTCCAATGATGCTGACAAAGCAATCAACACCTTGAATGGACTCAAACTGCAGACAAAAACAATCAAGGTGAGGATCACGGGGTGTGAGGGAAAACTCCTCTTAAAGGCAAAGCAGAGCTCGGAAGGGATATGAATTCTCTATTTTTGTGCCCAATTATGTTTAACTCACTGTGAACCTGACATCATGGACTGGGCGGAGAGAGAATGATTGGCCCAAAGTCACCCAATTGACAGGACTAGAACTCAGAGTCTCCTGGCTTTTATGCCAACATTTTCACTATTACACCAAATTGGCTCCCCCACTACACCTTTGAAGATTTAAAGACCTACCTCTTTAATCTTCTGGGATTGTGGCTCATTTGGAGTTTTGAGAATACAGCATAGGCATAGTTTAATACATAACATTGATTGATGATAACATTTTGCTTTTTGGCCCCAAAGGGTGTTGTTGTTTTTTACTATTCCTATCAAACTTTCCCACCAAACACTGGGTTGCAGCCTTTCTTCATTTTTATTTTCAAAGAGTTTCCTGGGGCCCACTTTACTCCATGGAAAGAGGGGTGGAGCTAGAGGCTGGCCCTTTGCTGTGTGTCAGCTTCTAATTTTGTAATTAGAAGATCTTATCTTCTAAGAGGGAGGGGGCAGGGAGGTAAGTATACACAGGCATATTGACATTACCTTCCCAAATAATCAAGGAAGAAAAGATGTCTGCCCTACAGAGCCTGCAGTTAAGAGTTTGCAGAAAAGGTCTTGTAGAGAAAGGAAATAATAGAGGTAAAGAAAAGGTATCAATAAATAGGAATCTTGGCTCCCCTTCAAAGAGAGTGTTGTTTGTTTTATGATAGAAGGTTGTTGCTTTTGATGTGAGAATAGAATTCAGAAGATTGTTCTTTGCTTCTTTCTTGTAACTATGCCCTCCTTCCCACCAGGTGTCCTACGCACGGCCAAGCTCTGCTTCTATCCGTGATGCCAATCTCTATGTCAGTGGCCTGCCCAAAACCATGAGCCAGAAAGAGATGGAGCAACTCTTCTCACAGTATGGACGCATCATCACCTCCCGTATCCTTGTGGATCAGGTCACAGGTAACACAAGAGCAGGGATTTTACCCCATACTGTGCCAGTGTTGAGAGATGAGTGCCAAGGGGACTAAAGCAGAGAACAGGGGAGTGTAAGAAAGGAGGCTATGTTACACATTGAGGGTTGTGCATGTATTTGTAAGTATTGTTACTTATGAAAAAAAATAATTACTTTGGATGATACTATTTCTGTGAAGTCATGTGCTCAAATGTATATATTTTACTGCTCATGCGTATCTCTCTCTGTTACATATGGATCACAATTACTCTGCAGTTATTTTAGAAATAAATGAGAACTATCATTCATAATGTCACAGAGAAAATTCTAAATTTTATGTATGTCCAAAAACATTTAAATATGTTCCTGGACTGAGCTTTGACTCAGCTGAATCAACTTGCTTTGGAGCCACTGAGCAATATAGGTTGTGGTTCCAACTCAAGCTCGGAAATATGAAAGAAAAGAAAGAGATGCCTAAGAATAGCAATTGATCTATAAAGATTGCCAAATGCATTGCAAACAATTGCTTTCCTCTGGAAAATTAAAACCAGTAACAATGCTCAACATTACAACCAATTTTAGCTGGTAAAAGTTGGAATCTCTGCTTTAGCTAGGAGATATTGTTGCCTAAACAATTAGAATATGCAGTAATTGGCATTAATGCCCCCATTTCTTCAATTGTAGGTGTGTCTAGAGGCGTAGGATTCATCCGCTTTGACAAGAGGATAGAAGCTGAGGAAGCCATCAAGGGGCTGAATGGACAGAAACCGCTGGGTGCTAGTGAGCCCATCACAGTCAAGTTTGCCAATAACCCCAGCCAGAAGACAGGGCAAGCATTACTCACACACCTGTATCAGACCACAGCCCGGCGGTACACAGGGCCTTTGCACCACCAAACTCAGCGATTCAGGTGAGACATGTTGCCCACTCCTTCGTTGGAAGGCTGAGTGGTCAGGTCTTCTCCCCCATCCAGTACCTTGTAGCTGTTGTCCCTCTGCTTAAGGGAGATGTAGTTTTTAGATACCATACTTGGATATGTTCATCTTTAGTCTATCTTTAGTCTGTCACATTTGAGTACCATTAGTCCACAAACAAATATAATAGGAAAAGCTTTTGTTTCCTTCTACAGCCCCATGGCACAATCATACCAGTTGCTTCTTAACAAAATGTTTCTTGCAAAAAATAATCCATGGAGCTTGGGTCAGATAAATAGTTCTCATGTGCAGACTGTTCCTCAAGATACATTGGATCTCTTCCTTTTCTTGATAAAGCCTTGTATTTACAGCTGATGGCCACAAAGCAGTGCAAAAAGAGAGAAATTGTTCTTCCCTGTAAAAGGGAAGGACAAAACTCTTTTACTGCTTTACTTAGTCTGCAAAGATTTCTTTGTTTGTTTTTTTGAGTCCTCTGGCTGGCTAGACTGCTAAAAGGGAGAGTCTGCTGGAACAGGCACCCCAAAGGTAGAAGAAACACCTGAGAATAGGACAGGTAGTTCTGAGTCAAGTAGCTTTTTAATAACTTTAATACCTTTCTCCTAGTAGTTTTTGTAGCAGTGACTCTATTGTCCTACCCAAAAATTTCTCGCTTTCTAACTCTGCTAATGTAATTGGAGACTGAGTTTTAATGTTGAACATAGAGTGTTGCCAGATTTCTCTTACATAATTAGAGAGCCATTTAAAAAACAGTCTGGGCAATGCTATCTATCAAGGAGGAAGAACCAAGGCTCCTGAAAACATTTACCTGTGAATTCTTAGAATCTTTTTCACCCTACAGGTAAACAGAAATAGATTTTACCCTGCAGAATCCTTTAACCTATGCTCTGATTAGTTTGGAAGATACTTGAATAACCAGAACAAAAATGATGTAAAACTCTCAACTCATTTTGTTTTGGAATATCTGCTTGCAACTTGAAATCTGTGTATATAGCACATATTTAGTATTCAATGTTCTATATTTCTCACAAATTTTGCGTGTTTTAGGGCTCTTTCAGACATACTATCTTTTCTTTATACAGCAGTATAGAGAAACTGCCCATTCTATGTAAAGATAACGCAGATGTTTAGTTTTCCATTTGTAATCATGGCTTAAACATGCAAATACAACTGGAGAAGTAGATATATTAAATTTTCACTTCTGGTAGTGTAAGGTACATGGATTTAAATATCCTTTTTCCATACTCTTGTGGACAAATAATCATGTGAGATTATCCCTTTTCATGTTACATTGTGTGGCACTCATATGATATTTCTATTCATCATCCATGGTATCTTCAAGGCTCAGCAGTTGTTCATCCTCCCAATTTACGGTAGCTAATGGTCCCAATTTATAACTCAGCTGAACAACTGAAATGGTGAAACATCTCAAACTCTGATCATTTAACTTTAGCTTTTTAGTTATGAGTCTATCATATTTCCTACCCACCAGCATAGGCTTGCAGTACTAAATGCCAAGACTAGAGGCCTCCTCAGGAATGGCTGTGAAACAGGGAGCCATTATGTTACAGATGACTCTTTATGAAATGGTACTTTTCATGGGTAGCTGATTAAGGGAGGTCAAGACAGCATGGATGATAATTAGGCAGTTCCATATTAGACAGTACTGCTACGAATAGGGATTTTGGTATGAACTATGCATGCTCAATTTTGGTAGAAAATACTCTAAAAAATAGCATACTAGCTTGTGGAAGAGGATTGAACTAAAACAGTGAGCATTTCTATCATCTGAAAATTTTTTAAAAAAATACTCTACTTGTTCTTTAGGCTTCTTGTTCTTACTGAATAAGGTGTGTGTGTGTGTGTGTGTGTGTGTATACATACATACATACATATATACATACATATATATACATATACACACACACACACACACATATATATATATATTCCCAGAGAGCCATTATAGCTGTTTCTTTCTGCTTCTGGAGATTATTTCATTGTGAGATGAAATCCTAGGATGTTTATTTCTAAGAAGTTGACCTGGTCTTAGTCTTTTCTGCTCTCAATCTATTGAGAGCTGTAAATGATTTTGTATGGTGGTTTTTCTGGTGTTTTGGCCTTAAGAGACCACAAGACAGAGACAAAAAACCCACAATATTTTAACTCATTGTGCATTTTTGTTGCAGCTCATTTTTCCATTCTTGTATAAAGCATAGGTAATGTAATTCTCCGGTATGCTAGTTGAGAGTTGGTTATCAGTTGTGGTTTAGTTGAAGAGCAAAACCAAAGGATGTCTCATGTGTTGATCATAACAATCACTTTTATATCAGAGGCAAAGTTGAAATTTCTAAAATCCTGCTGATCGTTACAAATATACTGTACTTCTAGGGCTTGCTGCCTGCCTGATTATTCTTGCTTGACCTGTTCTGCAAACTCAATAGCTATATATAGTTAGAAATATTACAGTGGAAATTTCTTGATCCAAATCCTGGGGTAGGAATTCATCCCATCTGACTTCCCACCCTGTGAATGTGATCAGTCACAGTAGAGCAGCATACCCCTGATGCTATGCCAGGATTCTGGATTAATATTTTGTGGGAATGCCGCCAATGTCTAGTTATCCAGAGCTGGGAGAGAGGCTTCCTGAAGAAATCAGTCCCCCAAATGTAAATTTCAGGGAATTCCTTGTAGGCTAAATAAAGGCAAAGCAGTTATAACAGTCCTGCCCCTTCTGACTGAAATTGTAAAGCACTTAAAGTAGTGATGAACTAGTCATGTTGGACAGAGTCAGTAAGTGTTCTTTGAATTGTATCTTTTGTCTTCTAGTTGTCTGCCAACTAGCTTTGTGTACTAACATGGTTAATTTAACATTCTTCATTGAAGGACTCAAAAAAAGCAGCTGCTCACAATTGTAAAATATGTTAGTCTACTTTCTCCTATTTTAATGTAGTACTTCTAAACTTGTGTGTAATGGATGTGGGGATTACCACTCGGGTAAAATGGTCCATGTTTAATATTATCAGTGAAATTACCATCATGTCTGTCTGAGAGTCAGACAGCTTGCAATTCATGTTCAAATTATTTTTAAAATGTATGTAATGCTTCATTGCATTATATTTGGCTTGATTTGTAGAGACAGAAGACCAAAATAGCAGCTCAGCACAAGTATTTCCTGTTTCTTTGTCTAGATGATACTCTAACCATCAAATAAACTCCAGTAGTCTCAAGTTATAGTTATGGATAGATAGAATCCAAGAATCCTGTATGGATAGATAGAATCCAGGAAACTTGCCCCCAAAATCAGACTACTTGATCCAGTAATTATTTTCTACCAGATCTGCTAAAACAATATATATTCAGTAGATGAAAATCCATGAAAAAAGGTTTAATTACTTTTCCAATCTGTTTGATGAAGAGCTGTATATGCCTTGTATATGTGCATTAAGACTGGACTGAATGGTAGTTCAGGGTCACTTGATCTGAATTTGCTTCTCATGCATTTCTACCCATACATAAATGTCACATATAAAAGCATGGCATCTGCATGGCATATAGTATAAAATCCATACAAACCCATGGAACATGTGAACATAAGGGTTTCTTTTCCCTTTCCCTGTGCCTTGGCTAATTAATATTATAGTTTTTGGATAAAGCCATAATATACAGTCAAAAATTCTTGGGCCTAGGCAATGTAGTTCTGCCATCACACAGTTAACTGCTGCACGTGGAAAGTAGCAAAATGCCCCAGTTAAAAGGATGGTAATTCTGAGATGATACTTGTAAATCTGTAGTAGAAAAAATGCTACATTGTACTAAGCGAGCAAATATTTTTTCCATTTTTGTAGAATGCACAATTTGTTGAAAGGAAGCTTTTAAAATGTTTTCCTTTTTACACAAGGTTCCTTGAAGAACTAGAATTCTGGAAAAGCATACAGGTACAGACAATGAACACTTGAAATGGCACATGGCACTTAGAAATTCAGGAAAGTTAACTGAGGGGGATTAATTCTTTGATTTTGACAGCTGAAAGCTCTAACAACCAAGGCACTTTGAGGTTTTGTCTAGCAACCACAGTGGTTATATATTGCCAAAGAAAGAAAAACCTTTGGATCTTACAGGATAATGGGAATCGTGTTGTACCATAAAGCCAGCATGTAGATCCCATGTCAAGAGAGTTACTATATAAAATCTGGGCCACCATGTGGAAAGGAAAGTCCACTGTGAAAATGGGGTTGGGATGCCAAAATGAAACTACAAACATGTTTGCCATGTACGCTTCTATTCTTTATGTGTCTTGTTTTTAAAAGGAATGAGTGTCAGAAACATCTTCATCCTCATTGTGATGTTTGAAATACAACTTTCACTGCCCTTTAGTTTATGCCTCCCATTTCCCACACTTTCTAGCATCGTGAAAAAATAGATGTGTAAAAATACGTAGAGCACCTGATCCTTGTTATTATTTTTGAACTTCCCTCCCTCAACCAAACTATTAGACACCAGGGCCTCAGGATGCGGTTGTGCACACACATTAAATGGCAACTTCTGCTAGTGACAGAATCCATGTGCTGCCTTTCTGCTGCACTGACAATCAGCGCAGATGACCTCACTGGACCCTTTTGTTACGAGATTATCTACTAACAATGGCCTCTCCTCATCTTCCTCTTCCTCCCACAGGCTCGACAATTTGCTAAACATGGCATACGGCGTCAAGAGGTAAATAGCCTTCCAAAGCCTACGCTCCTCGCCCCCTCCTCTTCCCCACCTTGGCCTACAGCACAAGGCTGGATTTTTAAAAGGTGATCGGTCAGGGCAAACCCCATTCCCCAGCCAAGAACTTCCTTTTCTGCCTTGCCAAGGCCTCCCTGCAACACAGACATGCTTCCATTTTGTAGAAACCCGAAAGAAGCTAAGGGTTGTAATTGATCAGACCCAGCACTGAGACTTGGAGGGGGCAGAGTCTCCTATAGAGGAGGACCATTTTCTTTCCCAGTTTGAGCCATGTTTAAACCATCACATAGACAACATTTGATTGCTTGATTCAGTGCTTTTCCCTGTACAAAGATCTTTTCTTTTTAATCTCCCCCAAAACACCCAATAACTCTCCCACACTTCCTTCAGCGAAGATGGGAATTGAAAAGGAAAAGCTAAAATCCCTCCAATTTCTGACTTAGGATATGGAATTCAAATGTGTGTGTCTTGAGGACACACCATAGTCTTTCATGTGTTCTTTTGGTTCTGTTTTGGGTTTGGCTTGAGACAAGGGCTTGCCGTTTGCTCAGATGACTGGCTGTTCTTTATGATTTTTGGTCTTGTGTTTCTTAGATTTCATTGTGTTGGGTGCTTCTTGGTTTCATTTAATTCCATTGCTTGTGGGGCAGAAGTTAGTAATTGTTCTAAAAGTATATCAGAAAAGCAATAACCCATTTTGTTTTTCAATTCGCGGGCACCTTTTGAAAACCAAAAGGTTATTTATTTGTTTGAACAATGACATTTACCCAGATAACCGACTCTTCCATAGAAAATCTGGCGTGGCTTATGAAATTGTCAGGGGTCTCCTGTCCAGAAACTTATCATATGTTATTATGTTCAACAATGCTGTAGCATTGTGTGTTTAAATTAAAAATATTCATAATATCAGATCATACTCTTCATTTTAAGCCGATGTTTAAAATGTTTGCTGTCTCCGTTTCCTTTGTGGGAGCTCCAGTCTGCCCTGAAGATTCCTGGCAAGATTCAGCTGCCTCTTCAGATTGAGCAAAGAAAAGCTGCCCATTCTGTAACTCTACCCCGATTCAGCCCATATCTACTCCCAACATGATTATAAGGGAGAATTTTTATCAAGGGTATCAGAGCATGCATCCATGTTCAAATTTTGCACTCAAAGATATAAGAGCAATATATGATGCCTGCTCACTCAGAAATAAGTCCTACTGAGGTCCATGGGGCTTCCTCTGGTAAGTGTGCATGGGCACTTGGTAGCAATCAGCTAAATTTGAACACTGATGCTGACTCAGGCAACTACTCGGCTAGTTTAGGTTGAGGAAGTAGCTTGACTGAGCCATTATCCCTGTCAGCCATTTTCTGTTTGAAAAGTTTGGCTTAGCAGCACAACAAATGGGATACATTCTGCATCTAGAAAAGTTGATCCATCTCGGTATGATCCAGAAAGGGGTTTGCACACTGTGTAGAACTATGGTTTATTGAATAAACCATGGTGGCTTTGTTTGCCCAACCTCACAAGCCACATTCTGGAACTAGAACAAAGTTGATCCAGCTGGGTTTAGAAATGGTTGGCACACTGTCCAAAACTACAGTTTATTGAATAAACCACTGTTGTTACGTTTGCCCAGCCCTACAAGCCACAGACAAGGAAACTGTATTTAGACTTGGCACATTGTGTAAATCCCCATAGAGATGGCTTGTCTGAATTAATCCATTAATTCAAGGTATTCAAGAACTTTTTAGTGAAAGCTATGTTGCAGTAGACAGGGGCGGGGGATTGTGGTAGATGGAAGACAGGACAGAAATGTGTGGTGGCCTGTCCCCTGCCACTGTCATAAGGTTTGCTCAATCTCCATCTGATTTTGGAATTTACATTGCAATTATACTTGGTTACCTTGAAGTTATCTCAAATAAGTTATGGAAACTAAGATCTTCATTTTGCAAATAATACACCAGATTCCAGTTCCATTCTTACAAAAATGATGGTTACAGTCCATTTTATTACAAACCCTTTCATAATAGGCTAGTGAGTTTCTTTAGCTCTCAGGAAGCCCAATAGATAAATCAAATATTTCTTCCATCTTGCAAGCAGAACTAACCTGTAAGGAGAGCCCAAAATAGGGAGAAATATATTTGAAGAATGTGGATTCAAATGTTAGTTTCTGGATTTGCCTTGGCAAATAATAGAATTATGGAAATAGGATCCTACAATTTATGCCAGCTTCCTGGCATAGATAAAATCTTAAGACAAACTGCCTCTCGAATTTAGAGTTCTCTTTTGAGCTAAGAATGCTAGATGAAAGCGGACACTGCTCCCTTTTGCTGGGGGGAGGGGGTTGTCACCACTGTCCCTAACCTCTCTGTAATGCAATGAACTTATGCTGGCAGAATGCCAGCCTTACACCCAAAGTAGTCCTCTCTCCTTGATCTCCAGGTTCTCTCCTATCACGATCGACAGCATGACCAGTCTGGCAGGAGTCAATTTGACCGGGGCCTCCAGTGCTGGCTGGTGCATCTTTGTGTACAACCTCTCTCCAGAGGCAGATGAGAGCGTCCTCTGGCAGCTCTTTGGGCCCTTTGGAGCTGTCACCAACGTCAAAGTAATCCGCGACTTCACCACCAACAAGTGCAAAGGCTTTGGCTTTGTCACCATGACCAACTATGATGAAGCCGCCATGGCCATCGCCAGTCTCAATGGCTACCGACTGGGTGACCGAATCCTCCAGGTTTCCTTCAAGACCAGTAAGCAACACAAGGCATGAGTGAGCAAATGCACCTGAGAGATGGGGGGAGGGGGGAGCAACAGTGTGCTGGAAACAGCTCTCTTCCCCAACTCGCCACAAGAACGGAAATGTTCATTGACTCAATGTTGCAGAATATTCAACCGCCAGACACCGTGATCTTTGGGAAGCAGGAGGTTCCTCCCCCTCCTTCTCCCCATGCCCGACAGCCCAGCGGGAAGCACGGATGCAGCAACTTGTCAGCCACTTCTTGAAAATTAAACCCTGTTCTGACAGCATGCAGGGGTGACATCTGCTCAGAATAGGATACCTCTCTTGTTTCTATGCTTGGTGACCCCTCCCTCTTCCAAGGCTTTCTTAACATACATGCCCAGGTCTGAAGCTTTCTCCAGTTGTCCATATATCTTTCCCTCTATGAATTCCACACCTGTATGGTTCCTTTGGTGGACAGTTTTTCTGACCCTGGAGGATTAAACAAACACTCCCGGTAAGATGTGATAGAAATGCCCCCTTCATGTTAAAACATTGTGAACCAACAAATCCAAGAAGGTCATGACTGTTACTCTGAGCTAGCCGAGGGGGAGGAATTAAAAAGATTCAAGCTCACCACCTTTGTTCTCTTATGATGCAAAAAGAAAGAAAGAAAAAGAACAAATGTGGTTGGAGGAGATTGCACTCATCTCATCTGTTGGTCTAACATGTTAGTGATACAGGTTCTTAATCCCACTGTTTTCCTTGGCCCCTAATTAGAATGATGCCATATTTGGGAAAATAAATCTAACCTTTTATGTCTGAAAAGAGGGTACTTCCTATTTGATTCCAGAGAAAACTCATTCCCTGGGAAAAGAAGAACCATTTTACACTCGTATGTTGTAAAATTTGCTGACCAGGTTTTGAATATTTGCTTATTTATTTAACTATTTTACATTGAATGAAAGTTTGGGCCAGAGTGATGTAAAAAAGGGCAGCCAAGAATTTGGCACAAAGTCCAAGATTTCTAGAGTCTTTATGGCTTCTAATCAGGTTGTAAGGACTAGATAAGTTTCTTACGGGTCAGAAATAGGGACTTGCTATTTGAGACATTAAGGGGCAGTAAATTAAACATTTTATTTTTTCTTCTTCCCCAAGATGAAATGTTTTTCTTTTCTTGTAAACTGATATTTCTTGAAGAATTTATAGAACCAAGCACAGGGGAAGGAAATCAGCCCCAGAGTTGTGATCACTGACAACTGAATAGATTGAAAGGTGCTTTGGGCAAAGGGAAGATGGTTAGTAGGGCTGAAGTCTTCCTTTCTCTTTTAAAACAAATAAGTGACCAAACAAGGGGAAAATAATAAATTTTAAAAGGTGAAACTGAAACAAAGAAGAAAACCCAACAAAAATTTTAAAAAAGATTTTAAAAATCTATTTTTATAAAAAAGGAAAAGAGACCTTGTTGGAAATTTTTACTGGGGTTCTTGAACTTCATACACAGTCACAATAACAAATTCCAAAGGGGGGAAACAGACAAACAAGCCACTAAGTGCGATTGCTGTGCATGGTCCAATCATTCCTTCCAGTGGGCCTTTTCAAATTATTAACAAAGCTACCACACACCTACAGAGATTGCTAGCAAATCTTAGGCATCACCTGATGTGTGACACACATTCCCCATACACTGAATAGGAGTGTTAGTATTGCTGCAAACTGAGTTGTTGGCAGAGTGGGGACAGGATAGCCAAGGACTGTTGGCTTTTCTAGTTCAAGCTTGAAAGGGTCCATCCCCAAATCAGCATCTTCCTCTTGGTCCATTTCACCCAGCTTAGTAAAAAGTAAGGCAGCTCAGAGGTGGGGCTGAGTTGTCTTTTATATGTAGGACATCTGAGACCAACTTAGAGTGGATCTGTGTCCCATGATTCGTAGGGCAGCACACAACAAATGAGACACTTAAAAAAGTTACAAAACCCTACCGGTTAAAAAGGAAATAATTAGCAGCAGAGGAATGATCACCAGAGGAAAATCAGGTTCTTCAAACGAGGTGTCATGGACACAAGCCCAGAAAAAGTAGCTGTCTATCTACTTAAAATTTTCTCAACAGTAATGGAAAGATGCTGAGACAAGGCATTTTCCCCAAATAGGGAGCTTTGGATAAAAAAAAACAACCCCACTGTCTACACCTTTTAAAACAACTGAGCATCAAGTGCATGTTTTAAACTGTGTATTTTGGGGAAGGAGGGGGTAGTGGGTAAGTTGCCTGGAAAGACCTTTGGATTGTTATGCAGAAGCAACACTTTGTGTCTCAGGTCCCAAAGATTTTAAGTGATTTTGTCCCAAGCTATCAAAATCAGGAAATGGAGACAAGTTCTTTTATTCTTATTTTCTTTCTGTTTCTTTTTTCCCTTTGCATTTTTTCTTTTGTGGGAGGCAAGGACGGGGCAGAGGACTATAATAACTTGATTGTATTAATAGATTTTCAGCACCACTATTCTCTCACTATCTGTTCTGACCCAGAGAGCAAACACAGACAAAGGCAGTAGCCCCCGCCTTTTAAGGTTTAATCACAATTCTGTTCCTTTATAGATAAAAGGCAACAATTAGCTCCGACAAGAAAGAGCCTCGCCAAGTTGTTTGTCAAGGCTGCCAAAAACCCAGAGATAAGAACTAATTTACAAGATTTCTCCAAACACTAAGATGTCCACCAGTTGAGCTTAAGAGCTTCTTTGCTGTCTGCAAAGAACGCTTTTCCAAACCTGGCTTTTATCCTCTTGAGAGGGGCCATTATCTTGCAGCCTTACTCCCGAGTTACCTGTGCTGCTGTAATTGTTCTTTCCTCCGAGTAATCCTTCGTGCACGTGCACTTGGCACAGGCTCCTCGGGAACCTCCTCGTCACTGCTGCCAGTCCCCACAATCTCTGAAGGCAGCAGTCCACTCCCTGATGGTCCTGACCCCTCGTCAGAGTCATTGCTCTCCTCAGCCATCTGCACCTGCTGCCGGCTAACCACAACACTATCCCCAAAACCAAAAGGACAGAAAATATAACCACTGCTTTTACTCACATCAACTTCCATAGTTTTCTTTTAAAAAAAAAACATTTTCTGCAGGTATTACAAAATTATTGAGCAAAGTTAAGAACTCTCCCAAACCAGGAAATGCTGCTTATTCACAAACCCTGATTTCTGCCTCCATGCATAATCTCTTTAGAAGGCATTGCTCTCTTTCTGACCAGGGCACAGAAGCCGGCTGCTCCTTCTGCTGCAGCTGAACTCTGGAATACAGAACTGGCCATCAACAGTGAGGGGAAGAAATGGGTGATTCAACACTGTTAACAATACCTGATAAAGGAGAAAACAAATAAAACATGTTAGGGTGAGGATGCCATGCAGAGATTGTGCTTAATATACAACTGCAAGGTAGAGCCAGAGAGCATTCGGGAAGTTTCTGTGGAATAAATTTAGCTGACTAAGGTTGGATTCTCTACCATTTTAAGCATAAAGAGGGTCCTGCTTCTAGCTGTGGGGCATGGCTGCCCTAAAAAAGCAACCAAGGACTGTTCTGGACAATAAGATGGCAGTGAGGTAGGGGGGAAAATACTCCAGAAAAAAATAGTCTTGGTTACTGTATCTGACACTGCCATCCTAAAGGGCTGGCATGCTCCTTCAGACGAGCATAGCTGCAGCAGGTCAATTTGGTTCTGGGACGTTGTGGGATTCTTTCCCAAATTACCTTGTCTTGAAAGAAAGGGCTGTGTGCTGGAAGGCACTGCTTTCTTTCTAACCCACCTGTCTCTTTCCATACAGTTTAAGTAGATCTCAGTGGAATGTTTGCCACTTGCCCTTTCCAGACACACTATTGCAACCCTAGACTAATTCTTGGCCTTTAACATGGATTTGGGTGTCTCTTTTAACACCCACATTTATTTTGCTTGCTGAATGTAAACCCCTTCCCATAATAGAACCTTCCTTGCTTGTCAGGGGAAGGGGGCTCAAAATAATTCCCAGGTCTACTACTGTTTGTAGGGGAAAGGAAGAAAATGCTGATGTGAGAAGACATAGCTATACACCATGTAAAAGGTATAGTAAAAGTAAAAGGCATAGTTTGTTGTTCCTGGCACTTCACAAATGAATTATTAGCAGGTTGTCATGCAGACAATGGTAAGATCTAAGGGTCTTAACTAGCTATTAACATATTCCCATTTTAGCTAGGATTTTACAACCAGGATGCAACCTTTTTAGGATTTCATCTCCTTTAAGTTAATATTTCCTTTTCTCCAAATTAACACAATCCCCAACTCTGAAATGGTGCACATCTACACCTTCAACTAGATTTAGAGCTATTAAATGGTATAGCTGATCATCCCCAAGAAAGAATATATTCCTCAATGCCAATCAACCCTGTAAGCAACACTGCACTTTAGCATCATGGACTACCACAACTGAGACTTTGCTCTGATGCCTACCCAGTGCTAGCTGGTGTGCAGGACTCTTAGATGAAGGGATCCAATTTCTTTTCTACGCTGTAAAGCAATTGTGGAGCATTCAGACCATAAGAAGGCCTTGTGATTCCCATGCTTTAAGATTTCTCTCAGGGGACTTCTCCTTTCCTCGTGGCAGCAATAACTCTTATAGTCCTTTGAGATGAACACTCCTGCTTGGGCTCTTGGCCTTTTCTGCAGTCTGAGGCAGCATGGGCTGCTGGTTATAGTACAGGCCAGCATGAATACCGTGTGCTTATCTCACAGTAAGGTGGGCTACTTAAGACTACCTTTCTGGTCCTTGCCAAAGACACGCTTCATGTCTTCTTGTCAGACATCTAGCTTTCAGCCTGATTTTTTCCTCTAATTTTAACCTGATGGCATGTGCACTCCTCTGTGCTTCGATACTGGATCACATACACATCTGGGTGTGCATGTGCATATACGGGCAGATGTTGGGGGAAGAGATTCAGCAATCCTATATCCATGTTGCAAACATACTGACCTAGCCAAGATTCTGGGGCAGCCAATGATGTAGCTCTAAGTTCCAGCTGTGTGGATCCTTTTCCTGAAAACACCAGAGCATCACACCTTCAGAATCTGCCTGTCAAAACGCATGCACCTTCTATAGCAAATCTGGATTCTTGGCATTAATGTCTACCTGCAAAAACAACACAGAACAAGAGATTCAGGTGCTTTGACATGGTTGGGGTGGTAGTGTGTCCACACATCTGTCCAATGGGATTTTAAAACAGATTTGGATTATGGAAGCCTAAATTCTTCTAAGTTGCCTCCTGTTCTACTCTTGTTTTCAGTTATTTTATTTGAAGATGAATCATTATCACAAATGATAAACTTTTCCCCAATCTCACTTCCTGGCAAGGGATGATGCCCCCAAATTAAAGAAGGGATGTCTCTAATGACACTCCATTATTATTATAATGATTATTTTAACAGACTGAGCTAACCCTGTGTAGAGCCTTGAACAGAGACTCCTGTCCAGAAGGCAATTCTTGCCTCTATCTCATTAACCTAAAACTTTTGTCCGGGTGAAGCTAAAACAAACTGGCTCACCCCTACCTTTTAATCATGCAAAGGTTTTTTTAAAAAACAGAAAAAAATGGGCTGCCTCAATAATTACCACCTGGTCTTTGTCCAATCATCCTTGGGTTGGAGGATGCTTTCCTGGTAGGTCCTCGAGCTGAATGTATTCTCAGTGACCTCATAATAAATTGAGACAAATGCTGGAAAGTGTCATGCTATAGTATGCAAGTTTTCCTGTGATAACAAAGTCCTGTGGCAAGCTAGATGTCAAGGGGCAGAAGTGAGACTTTTCTTCCTTGCTGTCAACAAACCATTTTTAACCTTGGCTGTAGGTAGGTGGGGGAGAAAGGCAGAGGGCAAGGATATAGGCCAAGCTTTTTCTCAGAACAGTGCTCTGTAATGTTAGCCAGCTTCTGTTTATTTGTTTGCTTAAAAGCAGGGAACTGAAAATGTTGAGTTTTTAGCCTGCCTGGCTGCCATAAATGCTAAATAAATACTTCTGTTGGAGTTTTAACCATTTTTTCAGAAGGATCACCCTGTTTCTCAAATTAAGCCAAAAGAACCCAGAAAGATTTTTTAAATGTCAGATGGTTTCTCTGTAGGGCTGCTGCTTAAAAAACTGTTTTATGTTTATGGCCATTTCCCTTTAGATTGGAGCCTTGAAGTGGGATGAATCTATTAGTATAGGTTGTACTCCAGTGACACCCAGATCTACCTTCCTTACCCTTTCTTCCTTCCCACATGCTGAAGGGAATGAGAATTTCTCTTAAAATCTAATTGTAAAAGGGGATGAAATTGGGGTTGCCTTTCCCAAGGCATCTCTTTGGATCTCTGTTAACAAACACATCCTTGAAAATGCACATGACCTAATTTCCATTTTTTTTTATTTATTTATTTTGGTTGGCTAAAAACGACGAGTCATCGATAGCACTTGAGCAAGGGACTTTGTTTTCTTTTGCTGTCAAAGGAAAAATGGAAAAAAATGAACAACATTTAAAAGACGAACTTAATGATAATTAAACATTTTAGCATTAGTTCGAGTTTTAATTGTTTAATGATTTAGAAATTAGTTTAGGATTTCTTGATTTTTTGACAATAAATGTGTTCACTTGTGTTTTGTAAGAGTCTGTGGCAGCTTCTGTTTGCGATAAAATGAGAAAAAGAACAAAAAAAACCTGGCACCATTAACTCTTGTATCTTTTTGCGAATTTTAGCTTCTTGTAGTTTTAACTTATTGTTAACTTAAATATTTATTACTGCCTTGTAAGAATACATTTGTGTATATTTATGTTCTCATCAGAGTTGCAAGTTAAAAGGGAAATATTTTTAATTTGCTGAAAATGATTATTCCTTATTTATTTATTAAATAACAAACAAAATTGAAACAATACTAAAAGCTTAAATGACAGGCTCTCCATCAGGGCAAAGTGCACAGAGGTAAACATTTTAAAAACAATCTACTAATGTGGCATATACAGCAAAATCTGTAGACAAGTTTGTTTTGTTGTCTTGTTGGAAAAAAACACATTTTGAGTTCATTCTATTAGAAGGTTATGGGGTGGGTGGGAAGGGAACGTGTAGCTTGTCATTTTCTCTATTCTTGTATTCTGTACCCTCTGGCCTTCATATGCTGCCACTCAGCATCCCTCCCACATGTTAACAAAAATTATTTCAGTGACAATTTGCTTTTTTATTTTAAATATGTTAAGCAAGCATCAGAGGCAACTGATTTTTTTTTTCATGTACAGGACATTCCCAACCTTTTCTGGCTCTGATTCACTGAGACCCTTAAGCACAAAGGGAAATTTGTTTTGGTAAGACAACATGGATAGTATCTTGTGTTAAATTCTGTAGATATTTACCTGGGAAAGTCTTATTGAATTCACAACACTTTGCATATGAAGAGTAGAACTGAAATCATTTTAAACATGCATTTCCTCCTTGTGGATAGTGCAGTAAATGGTTTTTCAAAATACTAGGCCACTCATTAAGGGTACTTGAAGTATGCAAGCAGTTCTTGGCTGCCATGTATGGCCCGTTATTGCAAAATACAACTGTTTTGTTAAAGTCCCAGGTAACAATTTGAGAAAAGAGTTACACTAAATTATTCTGATCAAAGAGAAACACAGTGAAAATCAATCTTTCCATCTTATTTTGATTTCTTTCCTGCCACATGGAATCATGCAGTAATTAAGGGGGGGGGGAACCCCAGGCATGGAAAGGACCCCTTTGGGATCTGCTTTATGTGCTGGAAATGGGGCCTGTGGCCAAACAGTCAAGGCCTGATATGTTTCCAAGGCAAAGAGAATCTGTATCAGTCCAGATTTTGAAGAAAAGCGCAAAAGGCCTTGGAAGTCATGTTATATTTTTTTTCTAAACAGAAGATGTCTGTGATTTAAAGATTTTTTAAAAAATTAGACCAAAAATAGGTTGCTTAACTTTGTACCATATCCTTATCAACACTGAGATTTACCGAGGAACGATTCCATTTTAAAAGGTCATGTGGCTTGAGGGGAAAAAAATCTTTCCTGAAAACGGTGTTCCAATACTTAAAAGTAAATTTCCTAATTGCTGAAATGAAAAAAAAGTTGTTTACCCCCATTAAAACAGATTTGAAAGAAATACTGTATCATATTTTTAGTTTTTAACTAGAAAGTGGACTGTAAGAATGCACTTTTCTCACCATTTAGTCAGCTTCATGGCTGATTAAAAACATGTTTACAAATAGTTAATTCTTACAACTAAACCACTTCAGTCTTCTGGAGAACTCAGCTCAGAAATCAGTTAAAGACCACTTATCCGACTTTTCAGTCAAATGCCAGGACTCTTAGTATGTTTGAATCAGATGGGTTACTGTTAAAAGTATTATTTGACAAAGCCACTTACAAATGCTGGCTTCTGCAAATCCTAAATTGTGGCTGCTTTGCATTCAGATAGGACAAAAAAGCTAATGGTTTGGTTAAAGAAATAATTGCACTCTGTGAATTTACTGTGCTCCCAAACATAAGCCACCACCTCTTGAAGCCACTGCTTCACAAAAGGCAAAGTGGTGCAGGACAGCCCTTCCTGCAGATGTTGGACGCTCCCACTATCCTTGATATACAGTAGTTGATCAGGCTGTCAGGAGTTTATCTGGGAGGTCAATTCCTGCCCAGGCTCTGCAGCCATCCAATGTGATGAACAGGCTCAAGCATGCTCCTCACTTTCTTAGTGAGAAATGGCCATAGCTGATTCATGGCACATGTTCAAATTAGCACACGTGCAGAAATGCTAAAGCACTTTTAGCATGAAACCTGCTGTGCCATATAGATAGCAAACACAGACTTGCTTTATGTATCATAATGCCAATTTTTAATGTGTAACAATGGAAGCCTTTTTGCTTTTCATCTGGACAACAGGCCCCGAAGAATGGCACATAAAACAGGTGCTTTGCATAGCAGGGAGTACTTTACAAAAGGATTTTTATTACAAAAATGTGCATTACAACCATAACTGCATTCTCATTCAAGAAGGGATGGTGTTTCTCAGTGTACTCAAGCAATAGCTTGAGCCATTTATGCAACTAACCAGGCTCAGAAGGGAATGGCTAAGACTAACCCTCTGTCTGGTGCCTTAGAGATGATCAGAATAGGAAAGGTTGCCTCTTTTAAGACTTGGCACAAATGAGGCATGGCATTTTCAGGTTGTTCTCAAAAATAACATCACAGCAGTAGAGCATTTGCCTTGCTCCATTTTTCAAGATGCCTCAATACCTAAGGCTAGACCTTGAAAACAAGATGTGAAATTGATATCTGGACATACACAAAACACAGCCTTTTAAAGTTTTCTTTGCCCTCTCTTCAAATTATTTCTGTGCTTAAAGAGCTGTTATGAACTGGAGCCATCAAGTCAAGCTACATACATGGCATTCACAGCTACTAACAGCAGGAGCTTTGCCACCAGTTTCAGTTGTGTGAACCGCCTTGCTTTGCCTTTGGTCAGATCCTACAAAATGTGTAATCCTGCAATCTTAATCCTGCATTGCAACAAGGGCATTTAGTGGTAAACAAAATTATCTTTTAGGATCTGTTGATTACCAGCTACAGCAATCTAGCCTTTTCAAGTGTATTTTTTTCAAGTAGCAATAAGTGCTAGTGTAAGTTTAACTAAGAAGTGAAGTGGCTTGATTAAGGATTGAACGAGGGCAGGGAGGAAATTAAAGCACTTTGCCTGGTGGCATCAGAGCAAGAAGGGCTCAGGAGATGTCCTTACTGTTTGCCAGTGGTGGGTCAGGGTGCAACATTGAAGGTAGCAGAGGGTTAAAGAATTGTCTGTTGTCATGGCGAGTTCCTAATAACTTTTACATGCCCCTTAGCCTCCCACCAATATATTTAGTCATGGGTATGGCAGGGCTCAGGGGAAAAGAGGATAGTGCCTGCCCCCAGAGCTCCTTGAAGCTTCACATGGATTGGGACAGTTTTTAAAAATATATTTAAAAAAAATGAGAGTCAGTTGATGTGGGAAAGGTTTAAAAATTGTAAAAAATAAAAATGACACTTTGCATTTAGTTTAGACTATTTATTACTGGGATTTCAGGCACGGTGGCTGTATGAAACTTTTACATGGAATTGTTTAATTATTTGTACTTTTCATGCCAGAAAATAAAAAGTTCAGAATCTTATGAGAGTCTGTGTCTTATATTGAAGAGAATTCCAGGAAGTGCCATGGAGTTTCACTTCCACACAGGACTGATCTGAGCAGATCGCATCTTACTCTTACTTGGAACAGAAAAATAAATTGTGTGCTTTCTGGGGTTTACTCTCTATTCTTGAAGACTAACAACAAATAATGGCTTGCTTAATACACAGAACTACATCAGAGCCTGCGGTTACTCCTAATTTAAGCACACTGTGGAAAAGCATATACTGTATCAGGGGTGTCAAACTCGCATTGTTGCATCATCACATGACATATCATGATTTTTCCCCTTTGCTAAACCAGGCGTGGGTGTGGTGTGTGACGCATCTGGCCCATAGGCCACAAGTTTGACAGCCCTGTATATCACAAATGGCAAACTCAGCTAAATTTTAAGACCTGGTTCTCCAGGTACAATATGACAGTCGCAGCAGTCCTGTTAACATTGCTTGAAAATGTCTGACATTTCTCCCTCCAGCAAGCTCAAAACTTTTCGTTCATTTTTGTTATTAAATGGAGAAATAATTTAGACCAAGGTTACTATTTTATTCCAGATCAGAGTATATTAGCAGATGTAATGCATTCTGAGAATTGTAAAGAGAAGAGCTGTAGGAGGGTGCAGGAGAAATGGTGGCTGTCCCTGTGGAGCGCTCTGCTCACTGAGAGGAAATACAGGCATCCTGATGATGCCTGGGACAGTACACGCATAACTTTTTAAAGAGGGAAGCAAGGAGACCTGCTGGACATCAGTAAAGAGCATTCTTAAAGATGGAGCTCAAAAGAGCCAGTGTGGTTAAGACATCAGGCTACAAAGTGGGAGAACGAGTTCGAGTCTCATGTTAGATACAAATCCAGCAGGGGTGATCCTGGGCTAGTCACTCTCTCAGTCTGAGAAAGCAGGCCAGGGCAGACACTTCCAAAATATTAGCAAGAAATCTGCAGAGATTTGTCCAGGCAGCCACCAGGAATCAATTCTGATTCAAAGGCACAAGAAAAAAATGTGCAAACTAATCAGTTTTGATAGTTTGGTGTATTATATAAAAACCACACCAGGGAATCAGGGATAGCGGGTTTTTCCTGCTACAGAAATATGTCTTCCTATTATAAACATCTCATTTTGACAACTAAGGATTACCCTCTTATTTTCTCAAATACTGAAGTAATAGAGCAGGCCTCAGAGATGGTAACTTAAATTTTACCCCTTGCCTATCTGAAGAGATGTAGAACCCACACGTTTCTGGGAAGAAATACTTCCCAAATATCATTTGTTGGAGCCTTACCATTCTTTGCTAATCGAAAACTGGTTCAAATGAACACATGTACATAAGTCATATCTAAACCTGCTGGTACCTTTCAGATGGGTGAGACCAATTTTTGTAATCCCTTATTTACTTTTGTAACTCCTTATTACTTGCCTTGCTAGCTAGGGCAGGAAAAGTTCAAAATATCTGGAGGATATTCTAGTCGTCTGCCTTTGACATCAGTTGTTTCAATTTAATGCCTGCTCTCCCCACCAGTGGAAAATGCCACATAACCTAAGAAATGACAGAGTAGGAAACCATTTTCCTCACTCAAATATCATCCAATATGCTCAACATAAAACCTCACAGAATTTCTTTCCCTCCCAACCCACTACTCCAGCAGAGAACTGAAGGCATATAGTAAAACGTAATCCTCATCACCAGAGGGCCTTTTGTGAGAGGGCTGCCTGCCTTCCCCCCCCCCCCCCTTCCCCATCCAGTCCCAGAAAGCAGCAGATGCTTTTTTGAAGAAGGGTTCAGATGAAAAACAATGGGGCTGGGAGCGGGAGAGCCTCCGGTTTTGTTATGGAAATGGTTGGGCTTCGACAGCAATCAAAGAGAGCAGGTGAAAGGCACCAGCTTTTTCCTCCCCCCGCCCTCCCCCTCCCATCTTTATCAACAGAAGAAGCCCAGAAGAGCTGGGCAGGCCTTCATCCCCAAGGACCCTGGGGGTGGGCGGAGAAGAGGCTGGTCTGTGGCTGTAACCCATGTCCCTAATCCCCATTAATGCTTTTAGGCAATTTCAGAGGAGGAAGAGGTGATGTGTTTGTACAGCTGATACCACAGCTTTTTAATGTAACCCAGCTCACCTCCCACCTTCAATTTCACAGAAAAAGACAAGACAGAAAGGACTTTTCTTTATTGGATGGGAATGTGGGTTTTTTTCCAGGAAAAACAGCAGATAAAAAACAGGTGGTGATTTTTGTCCCCTCTTCTTGTTTCACTTGTCCCAAAGTTTCAGACCCAGTGGAAAAATCACCACCGAGTGATTTTCAGAAAATGATCAGCAGGGAAAAGCTTCAGGTAGACAGTTTTGAGGTCTCTCCACTATGAATGAGAAGTAAATGCATCTCCTTCTTCATAAAAGCATCCAATTTTGGGGTGGAGGAAGCCTTCTGCCAGCAGAACAAAGGCCAGGTAGTTGTGCAATCCTAAGTGGACGTGTTTAGGGAAGATGATATTTGGTCACAACTGGGTGGATGGGAAAAAGACTTGTGTCCCAGTAGCTGACAGGGAAAATGAAAATTCGAACCTCAAAGTCCACTGGGCCAGAGTAACAATAACTGTTGGAATTCATGAAGAGCACACCTTGAGGCAAACCATGTGGTGAATTCTACAAAATTGCCTGGAATCATATGGAATTAGAACCTGGCTTCTCTGGCGGGGATGGTTGTGTACAGCTGCAAGAAAATGGTACACAAGAGAATAAGTCAGGAAGACAAAGATGGAAACAACAATGATCCTTTTTTCGATACAGTCTGTGAACTGAAGGTTTTAGTATTGAAAGGTGACATTCTCCCACATGCCCTTGAAGAAAGATGAATATTATTTGAAACATATTTGTCCTTTCATGATTCCTCCCAGCTATTAAGCAAAGAATATGAGTCTAAGCTGATGCAACTCACCTGTCTCAGAGTTCATCGTGGCCAAGATCTTTTGGCTCATGGCAAGCAGCTGGGGTAACAAACTCCATTGAATACTCACAACGGCTGGGCTCTGTTGTGGATGTGATAATTGTCTCCTTGCCACATGAAAGTTTCACCTTAGTAGGAGAAAAATCAGAGCAAATGCCAATTGCCTCTTAAACCTTACTTAATTGAATCGAGCAATTAAAGAAGAAATGACCCCCTAGTTATGCCACAAGATACTACAGATGGTATAGGTAATGAAAGCTGGCTGGGTATCTTGGGGCCAGTCATTCCAATTCAGCCCAACCCACTGGACAGGGTTGCTGTTGTGAGGAGAATAGGAGGAGGAAGGAGTATTAGGTATGTTTCCCGTCATGAGTTAAATAGTAAGGATGAGATAAAAATCTAAAGTGAACTAGCCTCAGACTATCAGCACATATTCGAAATTAAATTTAGGATTCCACTTGACTTTACTGCAATCAGCACCTTAGTAAAAGTGCCTTTTCACTACCACCAAATGAAGTTGAGTATTTTACTTCCCTAAGAGATCAGACTGGGGCAGGTGTGATACTGTCCCATTCTAACCAATGATATACTGGCTTCAGAGATGAAAGGGACCTTAGAGGTCTTCTAGTCCAGCGGTTGCCAACTGGTGGGCCATGAGAAAAATTTGGTGGGCCGCAGAGAAATCTCACCCCCAGAGCACCCCCCCACAAAGCAATTAATCCAGGCTGCGCAGAAACACAAGGCTATGCCGCCCACATGGCCCGTGAGAACCCTCCCCGCCCACTCACTCCTTACCCGGCAAACTTACCTGCTAAATTGCTATTTTTCCTTTTCCTGACCATCAGCTGTTCTGCTGTGCCGGGAGATTTAGATTAGCTAGGAAGCAGGAAATGGTTGGATTTCTTTCTTTCTAGCTAGTCTTTAGATCTTTGGCTCTGCTTTTAAGCACAGCCGAACTTCCCTTAGGACTGAAGGTTCCATTATTCAGTGCAGACTCACGGCAAGCAAATTTTATGTGACAGACTGAGTTAGCTGAGGGCAGATAGATCGATCACTGAATGATTCTGTGAGGCCTGCCTGTTTTGCCTGATTTTAGGTAAAAGTTGCTCTTTTTTATAAAAAAAATCAATATTTATATAAATATTTATAATATTTACATACAAGCCATGCCCAGCCAGTCACATGACCACCAAGCCACACCCACAAATTAGGCCTCACCCACAGAACCGGTTAGTGGTGCCTGGGATTTAAAATTAAGAGTTTGGTGGTCCCTGAGGTTCAAAAGGTTGGCGACCACTGTTCTGGTCTAACTCCCTGCTCAAGCAGGAGGCCCTATACCATGTCCAGTGTTTTCTTAAAAACTCCAGTGATGAAGCACCTTCAGTTTCTGACAGAAAGCTGTTCCACTGGTTAATTGTTTCTCATTATTGTGAAGTTTCTCATTAATTCCAGGTTACTTCTCTCCTTGATTACTTTCCATTGTTTCTTGTCCTGCCCTCTGGTGCTTTGGAAAATAAGCTGACACCCCCCCCCCCCCATTTGTGGCAGTCCCTCAAATACTGGAATACTGCTATCATGTCCTTCTTCTGTCTAGACTAGCCAAAAACCAAATCCTTCAACTGTTCTTCATATGTTTTTGTCTCCAGATCTTCAATCGTCCTAGCTGCTTTTCTTTGCACTTTTTCCGAAGTCTCAACAACTTTTTTCTAACGTGGTGCCAAAACTGGATATAATATTCCAGGGGTGGTCCTGCTAAGTATTTATAAAATGGTACTAATATTGCACATTATTGTGATTCTATGTCTCTCTTTATACTAAGGATACTATTAGTTTTAGCTGTTGCCACACACTGCTAGCTCTTGTTTAAGTGATCGTCGATTAGGACTCAATTCTTATCAGTATAGGTTTTATTATTTGTTACAGAGAAAAATTACTTGCTTAAAAATCTTCATTAATCGATATTGAAAGGATGTAGAAAAAAGGTTCAGCTTTTCCAGCCTGCACCATTTCAGGCACCAGGGCTTGTATGTTGGTTTGAAAAATCTGTCCTCAAAAGACTTCTCCCCTTGTGCATGAAGCAAAAACTAGCATGTGATAGAGATAACTGTGCTGAATTTTGTCATGACGTGTTCTTTTTATGTTCCTAGCAAGGTAATATTCAGAACTTGATAAATGTACAAGACCCATGTCCACTTCTTTACATCTCAAGATGAAAATTGCCCACTAAAAGAGGATTTGTCTCCCACGTTCCAGTTGGCCAAGGATAAGCCTCTGCAACACAGCACATTATCTATTAGCAAAAAAGCAAAATTGCTGATTTCAGCTTTTGACAGGGAGAAAAATGTATCTGTGCTGCAAGTCTCTCACCAAACTGCTCCGAAGGAAGAAGGCAGGAGACCAGTCCAACCCAGAGCTTCAAGTAAAACTCCTAATCTGTTTAATTTTTCAATTTCTAATGCAAGGAAGACATGCTCCCCCTCTTCCATCTTCACTGCCAAACCCCTCTAGCTGCTTCTCTGTATATCTGCCAGCCCAGTCACAGCCGTTCATTTTCCACCATATTCCTGCAGCATATTTAATGCTTACTTCACTGCAAGTGTACACAGTCATTTCCTCTATGGGATCTGGAGATGACCTTTAATGGGCCCACTTGGAGGTACAACGTTTGATGGAATTCAGAATTCTAAAGTCTATGAAAGTCAATATTCTTCCAAGACTACAACTATTTGCTTCCCATAAAGATTAGCTGTATCCATTTTGCCCCATTGAAAGAACTCACCGATGTAGATCGATTGGGGCCCTGCCAACAGCCTGTGCCATGCTCATATTTCATGATGCTGAATTTGTTATCATCTGAACCAGCCCAGGATCCCCATGTACTAGAAAGAAAGAAGGTAGTCAGTGCACCAATGAACTCCTGCCAACCTAATCCAGGAAGTTCAAAGAAGAAAAGCAGGCCCAACTTATTTCAAAACCACTTTAAAGTCAGCCATTTTAAGGCCCAGAAAAAAATACATATACAGTGCATATACACACTGCTCTTCCCTCTATCAAGAGAGGTTGGGTCATGAGAAGTAATCCTTTAGAGATAGAAAAGCCCGAAGACAAGCATTTTAAAAGTTTCACAACATGTTTTGTGAATGACTCTTTTTCAGCATAATGGAGAAGAATTTAATCCTGATACTACAGGTAGTCCTCATTTAGCAATCACAATTGGAATAAGCACAATTGGTTAAGTGAAGCAGTCATTAAATGAAATTGTGACTGTCTTATGACCTTCCTTCAGCTTTCCTTTGCTTCACAGATCTGTAAAGATTGTCAATGCAAAGTTTGGTCACAAAGTTACTTTTTTACCACCATTGCAACTGTGAATGGACACTGTTCCAGGCACTCACTAAATGAAGATTAAGGAAATGCTCTTAATATGCATATATAAAATGAATACATGGAAAATATATAAAGTGTCATCTGTGCTCTAAATATGTGATCATGACACAATTCTACTGCCTTCCAAAATAGAGTAGTAATAGCAATAGCACTTAGATTTATATACCGCTTCACAGTGCTCTACAGCCCTCTCTAAACAGTTCACAGTATCAGCCTATTGTCCCTAACTATCTGGGTCCTCATTTTACCGACCTCGGAAGGATGGGAGACTGAGTCAACCTTGAGCCTGGTGAGACTCGAACTGCCAAACTGCTAGCAGCCCACAGCCCGCAGGAGTAGCCTGCAGTACTGCATTCTAACCACTGCACCACCACAGCTTTTTCAAAGATTGGGTTAGGGATGAAAGGAGGAACACGGTTTGATACACTTAGATTAGGGTTTGATATACTTAGGGACTTCAGGGCAGAATCAAAACCCAAAAGAGGGGCTTTTTAATTCATAGCTCAGCCTTTTGACCATTGTACCTGATCACTTCTCAATTTAGTTCAAGAAGCAAATGACCTCTGGTTGCTATGAGCAGCATGGATGCCATGCTCAATCCTCAATCCTCAAAGGGTATGACAGCATCAAGGTCTCTTACCCAAGGTTAGTCTCTGAGCTGCCATGCTTAGGTTTCTGAGACACTCTGTTAAAGGGGCAGAGGCGATAAATATATCTAGAAAAAAGGAAAAAGCACAAGAAATGTATGTCATGCCTTGCATGATGATTTCCATATCTCTCACAGTAAGCAAATTCCCTTCTAAGACTCAGCATAAACACTTTTAACTATTAGTCCATTAAGTAAAAGCAATCCTGGGACTCTTTTCTTTCCCCATCTCAGAATTAGGCAAATAGCAGGAGTTAGCCACTATTAATATTTACATAAAACAACTGCCAACTTAAAAACAATTAAAAGCCAAAAAAACCTGAGGTTGTGAATTGCTTTTATAATGGTTTGCTAGAAGACCAGGTAGGTTGCCTCATTGAGTTGAGTACCTTGCAAACATTTCCAGAATTGGTGAGAGCTAGGAAACAAATTTTGTGTGTATATACCTGGGTATAGATAAGGCATCTCATTTTCACCAAAATACAACTTTGACCTGGTAGGAGGAGCACTGAATCAGCTCAATAATCCCATATGAACAACTATTTAGTATACTACAGAAGAACTGCAGCTGATAAAAAAGTTACTACATTCTGCATTGCTTGAGGGAAATATATAATCAAAAGAGATGCAAATGTGGCTGAACTGGGGACTGAGATCACTCTCAACAGAAACACAATTCAATATAAAGAAATAGGCACCTACTCATTAGTAGTGAGTTCATAGCACTGGCCATACAAGTAAGAAAATTCTCCATTTGGACCAAAATCAAAGGAAATTTCTTTCTCCAGATTCCTTGAAAAACAAATAAAATAGCAGAAAAGACACTGTTAAAGAAAAAAATATATAAAAATAACAAGATAGATGGCTAAACTGATTAATAGTAATTATTAAAGTTTTAGGAACATTTGTAGTCTCATTTAACAGAATATGGTATGATTTTCCCCCAAAATCCCAGTTCCACATTCTTTCCAAATCAATTTTCCTTGACATCTGACTCCTTCAAAACAATGTTGAAGCTGTATTCAGAGAGTAGATGACTTTCATAAATACCCAACTGGTTAAAGTAAAACAAAGTAGCTGGAGAGGAAAGGTTCCCCTCCCTGGCAGACTTCAGCTTTAGGGAGGGAATTCATAATACAGTAGAACCTCTGGTCATGAACACTTCTGACCACGACCAAATCGGGTGATGACCAAAAATTTTGCAAATTTTTTGCATCTAGTCGCGAACAAATACTTGGTGGCGATCAAACACAGCCACAGCAATTTCCCCTTCTGCATCATTTTTTTTTTTGTATGTGCATGCGCAGTCCGTCTCGCTTCCAGTCACGACCAAATCAGGTTGCGACTGAACTCATGGAACGGATTACGGTTGTGACCGGAGGTTCCACTGTATGTGGAGGGGCTTACGGGAACTGAAGGGGTGGAGGACAGCAAAGAATAGGAAGGGAAAAATTTTTGTCATCATCAAGAAAAGCTTTTGTGAAATATATGTATTTTGAAGAAAGATGAAAAGCGAGAGGACAGATCTCTCAATTAGGGAGTGGGAAAACGAAAGATGCAATGGATCACCTGTAACTTGCTGCATTTGACCAAAGGGACCCACTTCCTCAAATTGAGCCAAATCCACAATCTGCCTAGGGATAGTAACCACTGTTACTTTTCAAGAGCTGCACCCAGAGTTCAGCCATCATCATTAAGATGCATAGAGAGGGAACTAAATTGGCAGCATCCTCTTCAGTTCAATCATGATTTTGAGCCTGAAGCATGAACATGGGTCTTGCCCACTCACCCACAGAATGGTAAAAGGCAGGCTTTACCTGCATCAATGATCAATGCCCTTTTTACTCAAACTCTCCCTTTAGGGTACCGTGACTGCGTTATAAAACTCCAGGCAATCTCTAGATGGCAACAAGGAGGTAGAGTTTTTCTGAATCTCTTTGCTTTCATATGGTGGTCATCTGGATTTGTTTATTTATTTGTTTATTCATTTAAGCAGCTCAGATCTTATAGCCTGATCTTTGTCAAGAAGCTGTCTTCTTTGTTTCTTGTCCTTATCATCTGTGTGCAGACCCGTGGGACCCACAGAGCAGAAAGAAGGCAAGTTAGGGAGGCTGAATCCCATGGTTACCGCCCTGTCACCAAGGCTACCCCTAATTACAGGTCTCTCTCCCAGGCACACAGATGGATGCAAAGCTCTTTGTCTGATGAAAGACCTGCCCTTAGCTAATGCTTGGCCCCAGTCAGATGGAAAGAGCTTTCAGGAAGAAGGAAGCATTTTCCTCTTCCCTGGGCAAAATTAATTCTGCTCTTCATTCTTCAGAAGCTTAATACAGTATCCTTCCATTCCTCTATATTGTACATCCAAGCCAAGCTGGCAAGAGAAGGCTCCTGGTGCACACAAGGATTTTTTAACCAAGTCTTGAGGGAAGAGGCTTCAACCTCTCTGCCAGCAGCAGCCTCACCTGTCCTAGGAAACAGGAGCAAGCCTGTGCTGGGAGGCTAACAGTCAACTCTGAAGAAAAGAGGGCTGGTAATCTAAAAAGTGAGTTCCAGGGATCCAAATTCCAGGAGGAGGATAGGGTTTTGGGTTTCATTCCCCAAAGGGAAAAAAAAAACTGCTTTGAAAAGTGACACCAACAAAACAGGTCTCAGCTGCTTCTCACAGCTTCCATTAACTGCATGCCTAGCTAACGGATCCTCTGTGCCCCACCTGTCCCCTTAAAAGCTTTCCTAATGGGCCAAACTGGAGACCTCCCAGGGGGTGAGGAGGGGGCAGGTTGTGCTTGCAGCTACAGCTAAATTATGGCTAGATGGAAATCACCCCCTTCTACAGTCAAATTTAAAGGACTTCAATTAAAGCTCTTGCTTTGCACCTGCCATTGCAAGCCATTTTCTCCCCAAGGTCATGATCCAGCATCTTACTTGCACTACCGCAGATGACAAAATGCTCTCCCTTAACTCCTTCAACCATTCTATCATTGATGTTGAAACAGAACTTCAGGGAGAGGAATTTGAGCCTAGTATTCTCCTTGACATGCTAGTTTTCTCTATGCAAGGGAGGAGACTTAGGTATGAATGCCTACTGCTAATGGAAGTAACAGTAGTTTTCATGTGACTTTTTTATAAACTTGGAAATGGAAATCATAGAAATGGAAACTGCTACTGCAGGAACTGAAAGTCCATACCCCAAGTGCTTCACAGATCTAGATCTCAACTAAGATTCAGCAATGGACAGCTCTAGTTGGAACCCCGCTCCCCTTGATGGAGACAAAGCAATCTGCATCTCTTGGCTTAAAGAGCCCAGATACTTCTGAGTGGAGATAGACTGGGCACCAAACATAAATATCTGCTGGGGAAAGGATGGCTTGTGCAAGAGAGGTTCCCAACAGCCTAGGCTGGAGGCAACTATATTTAAGATGCATTTAAACTACAGAAAGTTGATGTACAGGATCCATCCTTCTCCGGTGACATTTCACTATGGAAACTTACCTAAACAATCATCTTTCACAGTGGATTTTTTGCTAGAAATTATAGAACATAGCTTTATAGGTAAAGAAAACTTTTAAAAATTAATCAGAAAGGACTGACTGATTGCGTTGATCGCTGTTTAAATTGGCACAAATCTGTATTCAGATTACACATACACAAAATTGTTCTCAAGAAAAAGTGGGAAAGAGTAATTAAAAGCACAGCGAGAATGGCTGCATTCGGAGGATCCAATATAGCTTGTATTATGTTTTTCGGGAGGAGGAAGAATCTCCCAAATTAAGACTCCCCCCAATAGCTAAAAATGAAGTGTCTGTCACCAGGGTCAACTAAACTAAGCATGCCGAGATCTCCCATCTGCTCCCTACAACCACCCTCCCAGTCTAAGAGCTCAGGAGTGGTGTGATTACTGCAATAATTATGTATGCAATCAATAGAAGACAGCTTGAAATTTATTTCTGGCTTCCATCCTTTACCCTCCCCCACTTGAGACCTGGGGAGAAAAAGATGTGAGTCGAATGACAAAATAGCACCCATCCCTCCAGAGCAAACCTTTTCATCTTTATGGAAAATTCAAATGGAATATGCAAGTTAAGACACATCAAGATAGCAAGAAACAATAGAGAACAGCAGGACTACTAAAAACCAGTTTGTTGTTCTAATTTCTTAGTCTCACTTACCCATTCACCCCAGGATAGAATTCATGTTGATATTTTAAGCTCATGAACTTTCTAATACCACCCTGCTAGGTTCCCAGATTTTAAAAAAAGGCACCTCCCCATCAAGATTAATAGGTGAATGGAAATACAAAGGGAAGGAGCCCTTTGGACCACATCTCTAGAAAAGTTTATGAAAATAAGGTGGCTTTCTGAATTGGTCACAAGCAAATGGATAATCTACTTTTGGATTCCTGGATTCAGCCAGGAGCTACAAATGTCAGAAACTAGTGGGAAGCGATGTGATAAGATGGGCTTCCAGATTACCTATAGGGAAAACTGCCTCATTCTGAACTGTTCAAAAACATAATGGGTCAGAAGACTGTTCCTACATTGGTGGGTGTCATTGAAACAGACATGGGTACCTATTACTAAGGAACTAATTGCCAGGAGGTTAAGATGCATCAGGAACCCATACAAAGATAAGCCAAAGTAGCAACATTCATATTCTTATTCACAGAAGCTATCACCCAGTTGAACAGTTACAGTTTTTCTCTCCAAAGTCCTACCTGATTGATTCCTCCATTTCTTTCAAGGACTTCTCTACTTCTTCAAATTGTTCTCGGGCTGTTTGGGCAGCTGGAAGACAGGTAAAAACTAAGACTGGCTGAAAAATTGAATAAAATCATTATGTACATTTGCTTTTCCATAGAATTCCCTTCTAGACAGTAGTATTGGGGCCTGGTTAAATCACCATACTGTATATCTATTTCACAGAGAGCATTAGTAGTTATTTGTTCTTCTTGCTATCTGAACCAGTTAAGCATCATAGCCAGCTGGAAGGATAGGTAATATCCATCCCATTTCACAGTGGACAACTAAAGCTGGGAACACAACTCTGTCATTTTGGTGCATGTGCAAATCTGACTCAAGATGATTCACTTATCTCCTTTGCAAATTTATTCCTCGTCAGCCTTTCCAAACTTAATGATTTTAGATCTAGCCTCAAACTGCATGGTTAAAATATAATTCCAAGCATCTTGAGGTCATTGGGAACTGCTTTGCATGATTCCAGGTGCAAACAAAAAAGAACAAATGATTTAAATTTCCTCTCTTCACACCACTGGATTTTGTCCAAAGAACGAAAGACATCATAAAATAATAGATTTGCTGCTCTGATTCAACCTATTAATAACTATGTGAAAGGACCATTTCCTTCTTATTACAAATCAAGAGCTCACCAGTGGCCAAATTCCATATTTTGGGGTCATAGATTAAGAGAAACATGGGGGATTCTGGACATCTCTGCACTTGACAGAAGATAACGAAGCTATGGAGAAAAGTAATGGGATGCACTTCCGCATTCAAAGAAATGTACAAATATAGGTTAAAGCTTTCTTCATTTCACTTTTGCATTATTGGTATCTGATAGAATATTCTTCAAGTCAAACAAAATTTTGGATCAACAGAATTAAAAACTAAAGTAATTTTTCTAAGTTGAATACAAATTCTATAATTATCTTACAGATGGGTTTAAGCTTTATTAGGCCATCTCTGTGCAGCACTTAAGAAATTATACTTTGTCAGTGATAAACAAAAATGATTCATGACATTATCATCAAGGAACATAGTAAACAAACAAAAAAGCCATTAGACTGAAAGCCTAGGAAAAATTCTTCCCTGTCTACGTAGTTTGAAATTGGGGCACCATCACTGAAAGCCCTGCAGTTTGAATCAGTTTCTGTTACTTTTGATGATAGGACGATCTGGATAAATTAGCTGAAGTGGATTTAATATATGAGAAGATTTATATACTGTGATCCTTCAGACATTCCGGCTGTTAAAGCTAATACAAGTATTTTGAATGATGCTTCAAAATGAATTGAAAACCAGCACAAAGGAAGTGTTCCCATCCTACTTAGTAATCTAACTGCTGTATTTGTTTCAGCTCCACTTGTAAATAGAATCCAATAGCAACATTAAATACAATACATTCCAGGAAATCCAACAAGATGTTACTATTGTAAGAACTTGGATAATTGTAGCACCTATATTCTTTACAACCACCCCATGGGGGAAAATGTGCTTTTTAGGTGCCATTATGTACTTCTGAAATAATGCTGTAGTGTTAGATTGCAGATCCATTTAGCAGAAACCTGCCTGCTAAAATCTCCTAGGGAGGAAAATATTGTTGGATCCCTAATATCATTTTTATAACACATATATTTATTTGCCTAACCCAGGGGTCTGCAACCTTAAACACTCAAAGAGCTATTTGGATCCATTTCCCACAGAAAAGAAAACAGCAGGAGCCACAAAACCTGGGTGGGCATGGCCAACTCGATGTCACTCACTCCCACCCAATCACACGACCCTCCCCAACCATGCCTACCCAAGTTTTGTGGCTCCTGGTATTTTCTTTTCTCTGGGAAACAGGTATCTCTCTCTCTGTGTCTCTCTCTTTCTCTCTCTCTTTCTCTCTCACACACACACCTCTCTCTCTTTCTCTGTCTCTCATCTCCCTCTTTCTCTCTCTCATCTCTGTTTCTGTTCCTCTCTCTCTCATCTCTGTTTCTCCCTCTCTCATCTCTCTCCCTCTTTTTCTGTCTCTCTTTCTCTCTCCTTCTCTCATCTCTTTCTCCTTCTCATTGCTCTTTCCCCCTCTCATCCCTCTTTCTCATCTTTCTCTCATCTCTCTCCCTGTCTCATCTTTCTCACCTCCTTCTCTCTCTCTCTGTCTCTTTCTCTCTCATCTTTCTCCCTTTTTCTCCCTCCCTCCCTTTCTCCCCTTTTCTCTCATCTCTCTCTCTCTCTCTCTTGTGTGTGTATGTGTGTATGTGTTCCCTCTTGAACCAATTCCAAAAATAAATATAATATGGGTGTTGTTGTTGTTGTTTTTGCTGATATTGTTCTTTCTTCTTCTTTGGGTGCTTTCTACCATACGATTTAAATCCAGAGTCACTTCAGGTTCCCAGATAAATGAAGCTCTTTTGTCCCCCTCCTGTGGCTTCCTGTTGGCTGAACCCATCAGTGACTGGCCCCGCCCTGCCCCTCAGAGAGATGGGAGTATCAGACCATCTTATTTGTCTCTTGAGAAACCTATATGCCAGTCAAGAAGCAACAGTGAGAACTGGACACATAACCATTGATTGGTTCAAAATTGAGAAAGGAGTTCGGCAAGGCTGTATACTGTATGCAGAGTACATTACGAGAAAGGCAGGGGTAGATGAATCATAAGTTGGAATTAAGATTGCCAGGAGAAATATCAAGAACCTCAGACATGCAGATGATATCACTATAATAGCAGAAAGTGGAGAGGATTTAAGAGACTCTTGATGCAGGTGAAGGAGGAGCATGCAAAAGTTGGCTTGAAACTCAACATTAAGAAAACTAAGACCATGGCATCCAGCCCCCTCAATTCCTGGCAAATAGATGGGGAAGAAATGGAGGTAGTGACAGATTTTATTTTCCTGGGCTCCAAGATCACCGCAGATGGGGACTACAGCCAAGAAATTACAAGACACTTGCTCCTGGGGAGGAAAGCTATGGCAAATCTAGACAGCACACTAAAAAATAGAGACATCACCCTGCCAACAAAAGTGCCTGTACTCAAGGCTATGGTTCTCCCAGTTGCAATGTATGGCTGTGAAAGTTGGACCATAAGGAAGTCTGAGCGTCAAAGAATTGAGGCCTTTGAACTCTGGTGCTGGAGAAGACTCCTGGGAGTCCCTCGGACTGCAAGGTGATCAAACCGGTCAGTCCTAGAGGAGATCAACCCTGACTGCTCTTTAGAAGGCCAGATCCTCAAGATGAAACTCAAATGCTTTGCCCACCTAATGAGAAGGAAGGACTCACTGGAGAAGAGCCTAATGCTGGGAACGATTAAGGGCAAAAGAAGAAGGGGACGGCAGAGAATGAGGTGGCTGGATGGAGTCACTGAAGCAGTCGATGTGAGCTTAAATGGACTCCGGGGGATGGTAGAGGAGAGGAAGGCCTGGAGGAATGCAGGGTCACGATGGGTCAGATACAACTTCATGACTAACAACAACAACAACAACAACAACAAAAGACAACAGGACTAGTAATGGAGATTTTCAATCCCCTAAAATAAAAGGTTATGCACAAGAAGGCCAAAGGTATCACCAAAACAAAATTTAACTGAACTGTTATTCTGGATATGTACATTTTACTCTGCTCTACTCTACTTGCAGAATCCAACTATTTTCATTTAGAACAAAAATAAAAACTAAACTGGTTTTTCATTTCAATTCTATTTGGTACTGGTAGGCTCCCCATTGCCTTCTCAGAAAGCCAGACCATGAGAACTAGAGCAAACCCAGTGCTGATATGCAAACTGCATATCAGCACGTAAAACTGACGGTGTTATTTCTTAGCTTCCAAAGCTAAATCAACACATGGTGACAATTCTCCACCTCTACTCAGGGTTAAACTAGAAGCAGAAGACTCATTTTAAACTGATGGAGTCGCATTAAGCAACCAGCTCCCAGTACTGATTGCCCTTTGCTTCCTGGGTATATGAGACTTGAGAAACAATGCATCTGCTTAGAAATGCTAATGGCATTAGCTATGTAGGTGCTACATATCAGAATGCAAAGTGCAGACATGCCTTGGGCTTCCTAATTCATTTTATTATAACAACAAAACTGCCTTTTTGTTTCATCTGATACATTTTGACAAGCTCTATCTTATAGCACTTGTGAGAGCTTGGTTGGACAGGCTTTGGAAGAACTGAACAAGGGCCAATATTTGGGGAACAGCAAAGACAAATGTTTTTATCTGTTTGGAAAAAAACAGGGAGGGAAGGTTCAGATAAATTCCACTAAAAATACTCGACCCTTTCCAGAGCAGTAACACCTCCATGGAACATAAGTCCTGTGCTGAAATGGAATCAATTAATCATCAATCTATCAATTTATTTTTTGACCACTAGTCAAAAAATAAAACCTGCACAACTGTGGCAAATCATTAATAAAATACATCAAAAATGTAAGGAAATCAGCAAAAAAACCATTAAAACAGTGCTATTGCAGCAAGTAAACTATTAGACAACCTTAGGAACTTTTGATAAATTATTTTCTCTGTTTAGCACCAGCCCATGAGAAGTTTGCTAATTTTCACAGCATTGTCTCTGTGTCAGTAAAAAATAAGGAAAGGAAAAATCAGATAGGACAGGGCACAGAATGAATCCAACACTTCTCAGGAAATTAAAATGTTATAACTATGAGTGTGAATTTCAGCTCTAGTCAGAAAATGGTCTGGGGAAATTCAAAAGAAGAATGGGAAATGGCTATGATACCGCAACACGCATCTAGTTGAACATATGCATCGCCAGCAAGTTCTATTTTTAGACACAGGTAAAGCTAACAGCTCTTCTGCCCTTTCCAGGGAAGTGACTCAGCTTTTCCTGCTTGGTCTCCCTAAAACAGCAGACATGGCCAAGAAATACATCAATTTAAGGTATTTTTATCCCACTTTCAAAGGCACATGACAGCTTATAAAAACCAAAGAACACACACACACACAAAACCCAAGTAAGATTAACACACTACCAGCCATTGAGCACTCAAAAAAGTGACAAAATCAGTTAATACGCCCACCTCCTGAAACAGCAAGGCCTTCCAACTTCTTCACATGTCCAGGGACCCCCAAAAACATGAGCTATGGGAATAAATCCAACTGAAGCATCAGTTCCAAAGGCCAGGAAAAGAGGCATGCTGGGCAAAAGATATATGATTTGCCTTAATATCATCTTATTAAAACATGTTCCCCCATAAAAAGAAAATCTATCCAAAGGTGGAAAAGGACTGTAAAGCTGGCTGGAATCTAATGGGAACTAAGCTTCAAAATAACTGGAATATATCAGCTACTACTTATGCGGCAAGCCAAAACAGACTCCAGATATTTTGCCAAACTGAGAAAGTATTTCTGCTCTCTTTTCATCTGGCCTTCCAGGTAAACCACCTGTTATAGCAATATAAAATGCTTTACATAATGTTGCCAAGAAAATTGCAAGAATGGACCCAGGACAGCATCTCTGTTTAGTTTACAGTAATTTAACATAATGTCCAGCTGGATGACAACATTTAGCTTGTGGTTGTTCTCAAACTCCTAAGCAGAGTCAGATTTGCTTGATAAAAGGCCACAATGAAAAATCAGTTCTATAGACAGGAGTGGGAAATTGTTAAAATCCCAGAAGGTAATGGAAAATCACTCAAATGCAGGAAAAAACCATATAAACCTATATGAATTCAATGCGCTTGAGATTGAATTGGAATATGTTTACATTGTGGAGGGTGGCAAATGGTTGTCTGATAAAACCTATAGAAACTCCACTGAAGAAGAATTACTCTTAAAAAGCAGAACGGAGAATTACTTCTATAACCTCTTTCAAACCATATTAATTATGCGGAGTCATCATTTGGAGACCGCAGTGCCAAGGGAACTAGAAATGGCTCCATCAATCCCCTGTCCTATCTTAGCAAAAACATTTTGAGAGGACTGGGGTGCCCTCTAAAGGCACCGAGATGCTTGAAGCTTTGTGCAAATGTCATGCATTAACTTCCCAACTGCCCTTCAAAAATAATCATTTCTTGGATTCTTATTTTATCATTCTGAGGTTCGTTTCCTCATATACATCTCTTTCTCCAATATTTTTGAAACTCTTATCATTAACCAGGCCAACTCTACTTTAATATTCTGGGCTGGCCTCACCAAAAGCTGACCGTTGCCCCTGATTGTGATAGTCCATTATTTATTTTTTTATTTATTCATCAAAATACCACCCATCTCATGGTTCGGGCGACTGATAATTAAACTTGAAAGTTGGATGGTAACTAAACTAAAAAAAAAAACAGATTAGAGAAATGGACTGAAAGCAACAGAAGGAAATGTGAAAGAAAGCCCTCCACTAAAGAAACAAAAATCAAATGCACATATATAGGGTGGAGATACCAGTTTGATTGTGGTACTTCTGAAAAAGGTCTTCCTATACCCATTTACTGAAAACTGAACATGAGTCAGCACTGTGAGATGGTTGTAAAAAAAATGATAAATTTAAATTTCTTCAACCAAAGTACAGCTTCCAGGCCACAGCTGATTTTTTCCTTTTATTCTCTAATACTGTGTCCAGTGCTAGACCCCCCAAATTGAAGGAAACATGGAAACTGAACAAAGCTCAGAGAAGGCCAACAAAAATCATCAAAATGTAAAAGATGTGAAGCTTAGTTTATTATGATCATAGACCCAAACAAATACAGGCGTCCCCGACTTACTACTACAATTGGGACTGGAACCTCCAGTCCACTAAGCAATGTAGTTTCTAAGTGAGTTATACCTGATTTTATTTTCTTTTTTGCCATGGCTATAAAGTGAATCAAGCAGTCGTTAAGTGAATCCAATTTCCTCATTGGTTTTGCTTGTTGGAAGCTCCCTGGCAAGGTAGCGAATGGTGATCACATGGCCACAGAGACATTGTGCCAATTGCAAGTGTGAGGACTACTTGTAAGTCACTTCTTTCAGCATAATTGTAATTTTGAATGATTGTTAAACAAATGATTGTAAGTTGAGGACTATCTGTATTGACACATCAAAACTGAATATAACTAAAGTAATACACTAGAAGTTATATTAAATTATATGAATAAAAAACACATGGCTACTCCCACTTGAAGCAACTGTTCATAGCCAATAAAGAGAGTCTTCTTATACTTCCTGAGATCTCCACCTCCACCTCCTCCAGCTAATAGGAAGATGAGATAGTCATCTCCAGTCCTGTAATATGATGGTGTAATTTGGGAAATATATATGCAGCCTGATTATCTCCATAAAAGAGCACACAGCAGTCTATCACCAACAGCTTTGATTTCCTTTTCACCAAATGGTCTTTAGAAATGTTGCAAACTTGGACTTCTGGAGGAGGTATGATGTCTCTGTGAAAGTGGAGCTGATGACTATAGCACAAAGATCAAGGAACCAGTGAGTAGATTGGTGTCTTGGAACTTTTCTGGTTAAGGAAAGAACAGGAGATTGTCTATATGTGCTCTGGACAGCTGCTCTTCATGAGACTGCAGTACAGGGATTGTCCACAGGTTTGAATGCCAGGAGATGAAAGGATAGACCAGTGATGGCAAACCATTTGGGCACTGAGTGCCCAAAGCGAGAGTGCATGTATAACCAAAATGCAAGCCTCCCTGCACATGTGCCCTACCCCTGTGCATGCGTGGCAGAGATCCGAAGATCAGCTGGCCAGCGGGAGGCACGCATGCATGCATGGAGCTGAGCTGGGGTGATAGTACATATGCCCACAGAGAGGGCTCTGCATGTCACCTGTGGCACGCATGCCATAGATTTGCCACCATTGGGATAGACCATCTTGCTGACAATCACACCGGTCTTTTGAAGAACACTAAGTTCACAAACCTTACATTCTAATCACTTTTGGAATTAATCATCTTAAAGCTATTACAGATCTTTGGAATGACAAGTTTGAAAAGTCTTTAGGTGGGTTTTATCTTCAACTCTGAAGATAATTAATTTTCTTAATTAATTAAGAAAAATTAATTATAAGGCTAAAGAATTTGAAATAAACAACAAATAAAAATTTGATTTAAGAAAGTTATAACTGGACTAAGGATCCGCATAAATTTGGAATATTTTACTATAAAATTTTAGAATTAATTATAAAAAATAAAGTTTCTCAGAGGAAACTGACATATCTTGGCTACTCTGGCTATTGCAAGTCACAGCAAAGATAAATGTTGCGATTTTAGTAATGACCTAGAAGGAACAACAGATTCTAAGCAGAAGAGGGAAAAATCGACATCTGTTCTTGATGTCAGTTAATACTGAGACTTACAAAATGACACAAAATGTGATAACACGGGAAAAATTAAAGAAGATCTTTAAAACTGGACCCAGAAATTAGTAACCACAATATCAACAGTCAGTAATGATGTTAGCTTCTATGGATAGATTATGTCCAAAAGATGTTAATGAAGGAATGACAGATGAAGAACACATTTTGACAAGACACAAAGTATTGAAAGTGGAACTAGAAATGACAGGCCAAGAGAATGATTTAGAAAAGGACACTAGAGTGGATATACAAAAGAAACTGGCTGAGGTTTTAAAAACTAAAAGGGAAATACAAATGATAAACCAAGAAAATGACTTGGAAAATGTTTTCTTACTGAATGTAAAAAAGAGCATTGTTAAAGCCCTGAAGAAATCTGCTATGGGATAAAGAAGAAGAGAAATCAAATCCTATGACAATATTCTACTGTTAAGTAAAAGAAATGAGTAAAAAATTGGCTTATTTGATCAATGTTTAAATAAGACTTTTTTTTTTTTTTTGCAAAGTTCCGGCAACCCTTTATGGACTTTTTGCTGATACCAGGTTTAAAAGGTTAATGTTTTATGAATATGTCTATAGATAAACTAGGGACGTGATTGTTCAGTGGCTAAGATACTGAGTTGATCAGAAAGGTCAGCAGTTTGGCGGTTCGAATCCCTAGCGCTGCATAACAGAGTGAGCTCTGTTACTTGTCCCAGCTTCTGCCAACCTAGCAGTTCGAAAGCATTTAAAAATGCAAGTAGAAAAATAGGGACCACTTTGGTGGGAAGGTGACAGTGTTCTTTGTGCTTTCGGCATTTAGTCGAACAGCGCTGGCTCTTCCGCTTTGTAAAGGAGATGAGCACCACCCCCTAGAGCCAGAAACGACTAGCAGGTAAGTGCGAGGGGCATCTTTACTTTACCTTATAGATAAGGTATGGGATATGGTATGAAGAGATATGTGTTTGTAACCTTATATGGGTTAAGGAGTTACTAAATTTGTTTATACTTGTGAAGGTTGGAAGTCAATTCTTTATATATTTCTTTTGTTTTATTAATTTCTTTTTCCTACATTTTTATCTTTTTTCCTGTTCTCATCTCTTGTTCTAAACTTAGTTTGTGTTGGTGTTTAATATTGTAATTGAAATTCTTAATAAAAGGTATACTTGTATTATGTTGTAAACCTACCCTCCAAAATAGCAGATGGAATGAGTAATGCTGGGATATAATAGTAAACAAGTAATGGACAGAGGCAACACAGGGATTATGGAGCCTGGCTGAAATCATTCTGAAGATCACTATCATGCTGCTTAAATAATTATTTGGCCTGTTCAGAACCACAGCATAAAACCCTGACCATGTCAAATTTAATTTGGATGCAGGTATTATCAAGCAACATTTAATAAGTGCCAATATATGCCTGTCAATAAGATTTCCAAATTCTGTTCTAAAAACAATCAAAAACTATTTTAAATCCGTGAATGCCATGCGCAGAACTGATACTTGTCAATAAGAGGCTGTAAAATAAAGTATGGGTTCATGGCAGATCTCCCCATCCTAAAACAAGATTATAGATTTAGATTCCTTGTTTGGCAAGTATGCTTCCCTGCACCTTCCAGTGCACCAGTTTCTAAAATGTGCCTAAATATTAGTAACAAGAACCTGATTGGACAATAGTAGAAGGGTAAGATCTGTTTCCTTTTATGAATATGGAGATAATAACCAGGGCATTACATTCAGGATACAGCTTATGGTCGTGAACACAAATACTAAAAATAATTAATTCAGGTTACAGGAAGATGCTTTAACATGGGATTCCTGTATTAAGGAAGTTGGACTCAGTGGCTTAAATTTCTCCTGTCAACTCCATAGTGCTACTTTCTTAAGAGTCCCACTTTTTAGCCATGTACTAAAAGCAACTGGTCATCTCCTTTTAGAGCAGAAGCCTTTTGTTTCTGCTCTAAGCCTCTTTGTGACATTTACTAAAACAAAATATGTGCACTGGTATTATCACTGGCAGTTAATTCCATTAGAAGAACTAACAGTCTCAAACTGTCCAATCCCTTTAAAGAGCTTCTGTAAAATGTTCATGCAGCTAAATGCATTGACAGCTTACAAACCAAAACAGAAGTTTAAAGTATAGATTTGCCCTGGGGATAGGATAGCATTCATAGATCTAGAGCACAAAATTACAATTTAGTTTTAAGTTCAGAATTCTGTTTCTCAATAAAAAAAAATCTTCATTCTAAAAGCATTTTTAAAAACTCTTACAGATGGCAAAATGTTTTAAAACAACTTTTCCAGCACAAATAACTGGGGGGGAATGTGTGTTGAGTTTGCCTTATTTACAGAACTCCACCACCCCCCACCCCGCCATGCAGAATGTGCCTCAAGAATCAGCATTTGGCTATCCTTAAAAAAGTAAATTGACAGCTGCCTTTTTGCTGTATTGCATCAAAATTGCTAGATGATCTCATTGAGGAATTTGGGGTTATGAAATGCCCAAAAGGACCTCTACACACACAAATAAACACAGCATGCTACTCTTCAATTAGCAGGCCTCACCAAAAAGGACTTCAACTTTGTTCCTAGTCCAGTACCTTTTCCACTTCATGACACCTAGTTTGAGTGCCAAGAGTTGTAATGGTCACACTTGCTCAGCAAAAATCATCCTTCAACGTAGTTCCCAGAGTAGCCAAATAACAACTTCCTAGCAAAAACTACTCAGTACAGGGCAGCTTGTGCATGTAAGAGTGCGGAAGCTATCACCTCAGCTCTTATAACACGGCCCAACTATTGCTTAAATGGGGATGCAGCCCCTCAAAGTATCAGTTGCCAATACCAGGCCATCTGATATTTAATACTGGGCCTATAAACAGAAACTCCAAAGGACCCAGCAACATCTCTAGAAACATCTCTGATGTAATCATCAACATCAAGGATCTCATAATCAGCATTTAAAACTAAGATATTAACCTATTTCCCTTGAACAAAAAAAATAATATTTAGAACATAAAATATAGAGTTGGAAGAGACTTTGGAGATCTTCTAGTCCAACCCACTACTTAAGCAGAGGACCTTATACCATTCCAGAAAAATGACTGTCCAGTCTCTTCTTACAAGCAATGATGCAGCACCCACAACTACTGAAGGTAAGCCAATTGCAGTGATTAAATGTTCTGTCAGAAAAATAATTTTCTTAGTTCTATGTTGGATTTCTCTTTAATGATCTTGCAACCATAACTTCCAGACCCCTTATCAACTTTGTTGCTGTTCTCTGAACTCTTTCTAGGATCTCAACATCTTTATTGTATTATGGTGACCAGAACTGGATGCAATATTTCAAGCACGGTCTTACTAGTGCAATATAAAGCGGCACTATCACTTCACATGATGTTGAAACTATCCCTGTTATGTAAATTTATTATTTATTAAATAAAATATATTTGCAAATATACAGATCCACAAGGTGTAAGACAGACATTACTTTGGCTTATAATGACAAATAAATGTGTAAAAAGTCATGTGAGGTATCAGCTACCCCAGGGGTAGTCAACCTTTTTATACCTACTGCCCACTTTTGTATCTCTGTTAGTAGTAAAATTTTCTTTAACCGCCCACAGTAATGGTGATTTATAAAATAGGGGACAAAACCCCTACCGCCCACCCTGAAAGCTGGAATGCCCACTAGTGGGCGGTAGGGACCAGGTTGACTACCACTGAGGTACCCCATATTACTCTTTCCAAGATACCATAACCAGAAAGCTGCCAAAACATCACATAAATTCAAAGCCCTGACGCAGTCTTGCCCATAAACATCCTAGCAGGAACAATATAAGCAAACCTGTGAGTTGTAGTCTAATCCCCAGTCCCTGGTGAAATATCATAAGATAATTTATGGCAAATATTTTAATATTTATTTTGAGATGTCCTTATAACTCTTATCCTTATACTCTCTTGATGTTTGAAAATATTTACCATCATTTGGTTACTTGTGCAATGTAAGATTCAGAGTAGACCATTCTGGAGTTTCAGTTTTATATGAGCTATCAAAATTAAGAAATATATGCTGCATTTATAATTGTCATCCTTACCATAAAGTTTTAAGAGAGCAATCATGAACCAGGAGAGTTGTCTCTTTCTTAACCTTCAGATCTATGGACAGAAACCTGCCTCTGCCAGATCCCTCCACAACCCTGTAGTTTGATATAATACTTTCAACAGCCTACCATCAATTAGAGCTTGAGTTGCTTCATCATAAGGAGGCATCTTCTCCATTTCTTCCTCTGCTGCCTTGTCATCTGGTGATGGTTTGGGTGAGGAGACCTATAGAGACATTAAATATAGAGACATTAAACCAAAAGAATACTATTAGTTCTTTGAAATCCATCAATAACCCTTGTGGAATAATGAGAAGAAAAGCAGAATAAGCTGACTAAAAAGGTTAATTTTACAGATACCGTGTGACCAGTTTCCAAAGAAAGTGCATTACCAAATCAGGAAAAGAAAAATAAACCCATGCTAAAGCTAAGAGTGGTGGATCATTTTTTTCTTATTATCATTTGTTCTGCTTCATTGCAGAGACTACTTTTTTGCATTCTGCTTTCTTAATTTACACAGCAATGCCATCACTGCATGGTACAACTAGGGATCTGTTTGTTCAGTCAGCTTGCTGCAGAGCCTGATGCTGTTTCAAGGCCGAGAGTGTGTGGCTGCCCAAGGTCACCCAGCTGGTGTCAATGTCTAAAGGAGAACCCGGGGCCTCCATTCTCCCAGTCTGGCACTTTTCCTGGCTCTCATTTATGAATAACTCCATACTAATCACAAAACAAAAGTCACTCCAAATATTGCCAGTTTCAAATGAGTGAATATATTTCAATAGACATTGTAAAAATGTTTAAATATTGCTTTTTCTACCTGAGAAAAGCGTGTTCTTATGCTGGGATGGGCAACCCTCAGAGCTCTTCTGATCAAAACTGCTAAACAATAATGTTAGCAGAGATTCCCACCATTTTGGGTAGGGAAAACTGTGAATTCTGTTGTGTAAGCCCTAAAAAGATGTTAGTTAAAAAGAAATAAAATCCCCCAAAGTCCTTCCCCAAATCAACTCATTCTTATGTTTGTGATTCTAATCCTCTGCTGTGCTCATCCTCCCAACTGCAGGATGCACTTGCCCACCAAGGTTGCCCTTCACTGACACAAATGGCATCTTTTAAATCTCTCCTAAATTGTTTAGCATGTAGCAGACAACACAGTTAGTCTAACCATTTGCAAGACAAGATAATGAATATTGCATGCATAATTCTCTATGAAATATCTGGCTTTACAAAGAAAAAATTATGCAAATAAAGCAAAGCAAAACACAATAAGACGAGGCAGGCATTAGTGACCATCGTATTCCCCCCCGCCCCTTTATTTTTAAAGACTTGGAAAGCAAGGCAAGGATCTGGGTAGGATGGGAGATGCCACTGAATTATAACTCCTAGCAGCTCCAGATAGCCTGGTCAAAAATATGGGAATTGTAATTCAATAACTTCCAGAGGAAGATATGCTCTTTTTCTAAATATTTGGAGAAGTTCCTAACATTAAAGAAAATATTTATTTTTGCTTAAACCACAAATTACTTCAAATCAGTATGTTTTTATTGAAGCTCAGTATTAGGTAGAGGCAGATCGCGATTAGTGTGGTTAATGAATCCCACGAATGGTCACATTATTCAAATTTGCACTACTCAAAGTGATATTTCTATGGAAAACAGAATTGGTTCCTATGACAGAAATAGGCAATTAAAATTTTAAAACATAAATTTTATGCACTTATTAATGAAACACTGTGTAACAGTAAAAGAGGATAAACTCATATTCATAGTGCATTCTACTGCAGTTCTTCAAAATGAGCGTCTTCATTTTCAAGTTTTTTTGAACAGAACCTTTCTTTTGCACATTTCATACACAGGTTGATTAGCATCTAAAACCCCATCTATGCCTGTGATAGCCTGATGTTATGGATTTTGGCTTGCTTTAAATGCAACTTGGCATCAGTTATAATTTACACTGAATCAAATATATTGCATTATTCAAACTCACATTAATCACAATCTGTGTTAATTCTATATAGCCTGAAATGCCCCATTCCCACGGCCTTTAAAAAGAAAGCAAACTTGTCCCTACCTGATTTTATCTATTTAAATACGAAATAGGATTGTTTATCACCTAGAAGCCTATGCTTGCAGAATTCTTTATGTAATTTGGGATATTAAGCAATTTTGGAAGCTTGAATACATATAAGTGATGTCAGCAAATGTCTGTGATCAATAAAGTTTCCTCATTATGGATATTTCATAAGATTTGGTCAAAGTTTAGTAAAACATCTCTTTCCCCTATTCTCAATACATAATTTACTGATCAGTTCTTCTCAAGTCATACAAACCATCGAGAACTGAATAAATAAAATAAGCAAATCTGCATGCATTTTCCCAGGGAGCACAACTTTATAAACACTATCTAGGTTAGGAATACAATGAGAAACTTCCTTGTAAATTTCGTTGATAAACATCATGCAGCAGTTCAATGTTGTACCTTCATCTCTTCATCCAAACTATCATCATCAGTTTCCTCCTCATCTTCCTCATCTTCCTCATAGTCCTCTTCAGGTGATAACTGGTCTACCTGGGCATCAGACTGAGTATCAGACTCCTCTTCCACAGGAGTATTTTGTAGAGACTGTACTTCAGCCAAGTTCTGTAAAGAGAAAACTGAGTTCAGCCTAAAACAACTCCTGTTCATGCACTTGATTACCAACTTAATTTGGCTCTTCAACAACTTGAGAAGCAATGAAAAATGAGTACTACAGATGTTATTTAGGAATCCTAAATATCAATAATGAGCAAACTTTACTGATAACAGACATTTGCTGACATCACTTATACGTATTCAGAGAAGAGTCTATCTTTCCTCTAAGGCACAGGTGTCAAACTCGTGGCATCACATTGCCATCATGTGACATTTTGGGACATTTTTCCCCTTTGGGGAGCTGGGATGGGTGTGGCCTGTGCATGGCGCATCCGGCCCGCAGGCCGCCAATTTGACACCCCTGCTCTAAGGCTTCATAGAATAGAAAGGTTTTCAGTATTGTCTCTCCATACTATCTTGGCTACATGAAATACTCTTCTCCATAACCTGACTGCATATGTTGCATATGCAATTGAGAGTGAAAGAAATTTGATAGAGGTTTAGATATGGGTCAAAAGAAGTTAAACTGGCATTCAATTCATTCAGCAATTGGTGGATTCTTCATTTAGCAATGCATTTGTTAAATGTGGAAAGTAAATTTTATCTGAGGTTTTTTTGGCTTTGCTATTTGTCTGTTCCTAATTGTATCATTTTTCTTTGGAATTAACATTTTCAGTCTTTATTCATCAATTTTAATTGCCGCTGAGTGCTACATAAGCACTAGGAAGACAGGATATAAATGTATTTATCTATTAAAGTATCATACTGTGTGGAACAGGCCCACTTCCTAAGGAGACAGCTTAATATTAATGCCTGCCAAGATTTAAAAGTACAATCAATCAATAAAAGATGCCATCCCGAGAATGGGTCTGCCTACTCAGCATGAATCCTGTTATGAAGGAGAAGCTGCTCTAAATATATATTTCAAACTATTCTTCCAGAAGTACTTATTCTCAAGGATTTGAGACACTGACCTCTGTTTTGAACTTCTCCTTGATTGCTGGCCACACAACATCCTGGAAATGGACTCTGTCCACATGCAAGGAGTTACCCAGCAAGGTCTGGAAGAATGAGAGCAGAAGTGTATAGTGCTCATGAAAGTACTAATACAACTTAGCAAATGCACTTGCAGCTTCTCGGTATGTGGATGAAATTTGCAAGAAGATAACATTTCTCTTAAATACGACAATTACAATAAAGAATATGACTATAGTAATCCTAACAGTCTCCTTCCTTCCTCCCTCCCTTTCTTTTTTTCCTTTGTTTTTTTCTTCCATCCATCTCATATTTGTGATGCTGGGTGGCTTAGGAGTTGAACTTTGAATATTAATATTTAAAATTCTGCACAACTCTTTAAAATTACAACTGTGTTAACATGGCTTTTTCTCCCCCTAGTCTCCAAAGAGAAACTGAAGTAAAAAAAAATTGCCTTTCAATAAATGATTCAAAACATAGTTATAACTTCAGAATTTGCTCACATAAATAGCTTGTGTCTAGTGCAAAACAGTATTTCCCAGGGTTTTTTTTTAGCTGTGAGAAGCTTTCAATCCACTGTAACTGCTGGAAAAGCAAGATGAATTAGCTTTAAAAATAATGCAGGGAGGAAGAGGTAAAGTATTATTCCTGGACAACACTGATTATTTATTTATTTATTTATTCATTCATTCATTCATTTATCCATTTATTTATTTATTTGATCAATTTATATAGCTGCCCAACTCATACACAGTGACTCCAGGTAGTATACAGTCTTAATTATAGTTAACAATAGGGAAATGTTTATTCTGCCCTAGACCTTATACTGATGCTATTGGTCAATAGTACTTTGGGTGGAAGAATTGAAAGTAAATTAATTCTCAGCTTCCATATGAATTTCCATTGTCACATGACTAAAAGATACTTTGGAAAGAGTCTCTGTAGGCATCACTGGAAAAGTATTGTATCACAGAACAGTGAATTTATATTATAGAATCAACATTTTTTTACAGCCCCAGGAAAGAATATTGCAAAGCACAAACAAAATGTAATTGTAATTTTGGCATAGGAAATGTTTTGCAAATTACATCACCACATGGATGTTAGCCTTGGCTCTTAGATAAATGGCATGTTTCTGCTCTTGACTTTGGAAGATGAACAAACTGGTCATCGATGCAATAAACACTGAATATCCAGTACTTCTTGCCAGGCAACCAGGCACCCATAAAGAGAACTACTAAGAACAAATAGGGCAAGGCACGACCGCAATTGCTGAAAGAGGAATTGGTTAAAGAAAACGACTTAACAGAAATGTCTGCTAAGCCAAGAGCATCTGACCTGATTTACACCCACAATGTTAGCTTCCCTCCAAATGTAAAGGAATATCCACTCTGATCTTACATGAAAGAGTGACAGAAGAATCACAAGGAATAGAAAATTCTTGAAAGATAGAAGCTCCTGCTTGAATCAGAAGAGCCTTCCTTGATAGTTCAGTATTTCCTTTCTTACCTGGGCTTCCATTTCTGACAAGGTCCCATCCCCATCAACATCTAGCTCAGGGTGTATCTGAAGCTCTACAACAGATATCCTGGAGAAACAGGAGGCAAATAAGCTAGTTAGAGGGACAGCCAGCTGGCCACAAATTTGAAACAGGAACTGCCATAATGAAAATAGTTTTTTGGTTTTTATTTTAATCTAAAATAGATGTTTTCAGCAATAATTGGTCTTGAAGATTTACAGCAGGGGTCCCCAACTCTCGGCCACAGCTACTATCAGGCCATGGTCTGTTCAGAGTAGAGCTGCACAAACAGTGGGCAAGATCACACGCAGCTCCACTTGTGCAAATGGAGTTGCACATACTTGCGTGCACACCTGCCACTCACATGGAACCATTCCTTCCCCCCTACCTACCCCCACCTCTGGTCCACCAAGCTGGAAAGAATGTGGACCACCAATTTACACCATAAGGCATTTCTGGAAACAGAGTATCTTGCCTCAAAAAGAGGGAAAGAGAGCAATTGAGACTGGATTAGACCGTCTACAGACCCTTCTTTCTTGGAAGCAGAAAGATTAGGAAGTGCTCAGTAGTATTCAAAAATTAGAATTATTGCAAGGATTGGTTCACATGACTTAGTTTATTTAAAGAGAAAGCATTCTTTGCGAAAGTGGCAATGGATGCTCCCCAAAGGAATGGTAGAATTGGACACAAGTGGAATAGAATAACTGCTCTTAATCCAAATACCCAAAAATTCCACCATTGAAAAATGTCATATTAGACTCACATTCCATCTGTGTTATCATCCAATTTATGAAAAGCCTCTTCCGCTTTGGCTTGATCCTGTGCTGCTTTTTCAGCTGCGTTCTTTTCTATTGAAAAGCAGATACATAATTTATTTTAAAGACAACATCTTAGAGTGAAGTACACCACAAAGCAGCCCACTCTGTCTCTGTAGATGATAGCCACAGCTGCCGGTGAAACATCAAGATAACAGAAAACTAGACCATACCCTAAAGTTCATTACTGCTTGAATTTACAGAATAGCTTTCCAATTTCTAAACACCACCATTAAGCTATCAAAATATCAGCATCCTCCTAAATTCATAATCATTCCCTAAAAAAGGTACAACTGACAACTGGCCACTTAGCAACAGTTCAAAGCTTACAACAGACTCCAAAAGGTGACTTATGATTAGATTAGAAATTCTGACATCTCTGCCAAACAATAGATTCACTTTACAACTGGAACGTCACTTAGGGTTGTAAAAAGGTTGTAAAATCATGCACAGTCATCTGCTGAGCTACTTTATGACTGTTGTGATTTATGACCAAAATTATAAGTTCAATTACAGTTGTAAGTCGAGGACTATCTGTACTTCCATAACAGCTAGAGATATACACTTCATCTTTGCTATTATTTTGAATATTAAGAGGTATCCAAGAACACACATATCACCTGTGTACTATGCAAAATCACAAGAGTCAGAGGTCTGCCCAGCATTTGTTTTTCACTTATCCCTTGCTTAAGTCATGACATAGTAATGTAAAGTCATTTGAGGATTATAAACTTCTCTCCCACAGCCCTGTCAAATCTGAGATGAAACTAGTTGATATAGAAAGTAGAGACCTAAGTATAAAAAATAAATTAAAATGTAACCAATGGTTAATACTGAGTCTAAATTATTTCTGTCTATCCATACTCAAGAAAATTCAGTTGTCCTTAATTATTAATTGCCTGATTTTGCCACTCAAAAGCTGAAAACCTTGTGTATTAAATATTTTAAAAATATTTTACAACACTTTTACAACACTTAAGGAAAATATTCTGCAGAGCTCTAAATACTACTGCAGTTCTTAAGCACTGGTCAAAAAACTCACATTTTTAAGTAGCTTAATGGATCCCTAAAAATTATATGAAATTCTGCTTCCTCTCAACTCCAGCTAACATTTTCCTTGTTAAGAATTCTGTGTTATTTCCTTAAGCTGGTATTATGCTGGTTTGTAATCAAAACTAAAAATGTAAAAGCAACCCTTGACAGAGGCCAAGATGAGTTCAGTCCAGCACTCTATTTCTAGTATGGCCAGAATAAGATATATATAATACTGATTCTGGTTTTCTCCTGCATAAAATTGGAAGTATCTAGGCGACGTTTCGATGAAGTCCCATTCATCATCTTCAGGCTTGTGTCTTCGGCTTTATGCTTCTCGGAGTAATGTGAGCTTGCAGCTGCTTCTTCCTTTTAACTGCCAGTGGGGTGTGACTTGATTGGGTGGGGGCTTGGCTGTGTTCTGATTGGGTGGGGAGTGTTATCATTGGAACCCCCACCCAATCAGAACACAGCCAAGTCCCCACCCAATCAAGTCACACCCCCATTAGCAGCTAAAAGGAAGAAGCAGCTGCAAGCTCACATTACTCCGAGAAGCACAAAACCGAAGACACAAGCCTGAAGATGATGAATGAGACTTCATCGAAACGTCGCCTAGATACTTCCAATTTTACGTGGGAGAAAACCTGAATAACAAAAGATCCACATACAAATACCCACGAAAACCTCAGAAAACGTATGTATGTGTGTATGTATATATGTATGCATGTATGTATGTTATTCAGCTTTGTTTGGGTATTTTCCCTCGTCATTATAGTTGTGCTTTTAAAGCTGTAGCAACCTTTCAGCAGACTCTCATCTGCCATCATCAGGCTTCTGTATAGTGACTCACAGACGAACACTATACAGAAGCCTGATGATGGCAGAAGATTCTGCCGAAACATTGCTACAACTTTAAAAGCACAACTATAATGATGTGGGAAAATACCCGAACAAAGCTGAATACTATACACATAAATACCTGCGAAAACTTAAGAAAACAAATATATATATATATGTTTTCTTAAGTTTTCGCGGGTACTTACATGTATGGCATTCAGCTTTGTTCGGGTATTTTCCCACGTCATTGTAGTTGTGCTTTTAAAGTTGTAGCAATGTTTCGGCAGAGTCTCATCTGCCATCATCAGGCTTCTGTATAGTGTTCATCTGTAAGTCAGACTTTTACAGTGGTTTCAGATTTAAATTTGGGGCAGCCTATTGCTGTGCCAGAATGGTTTTTTCTTCATCCTGATTGGTTGGGAGTCTTGGTCTGTGTTTATTGGTCTTGGAGTTTGCTGTGTTCTGCTTGATTGGTATTTCTAATATCTTCTGTCTGGTTTTTGGCTCTTTTTGTATCTTGATTGGCTGGCAACATTGTGTTACTTTATTGGAGGCCTTTAGTGCAGCTTGGCTCCAGGTAAATGGACGGTTATCATTAGTTAGGAAGCTAGGTTTCATCTGGGTGCCTGATTGGGGTGTGTTTGAGCTGGAGGTATCAGTGGGGATCTGTCTGTGCCCAGGTATTTGCCTGGCTTGTGGTGTGGAGATTTTTTTGTTTGTGAGCGCAAACTATGGTTAAGATACATCGATGACACATTTGTGATTTGGCCCCATGGAAAAGAAAACCTAAACAATTTCCTAACACCCCTAAACAGCACACACCTCAAAATCAAGTTCACCATGGAAACGGAAACAAACAAACAACTACCATTCTGGCACAGCAATAGGCTGCCCCAAATTTAAATCTGAAACCACTGTAAAAGTCTGACTCACAGATGAACACTATACAGAAGCCTGATGATGGCAGATGAGATTCTGCCGAAACGTTGCTACAACTTTAAAAGCACAACTACAATACGAGGGAAAATACCCGAACAAAGCTGAATGCCATACATGTAAGTACCCGCGAAAACTTAAGAAAACATATGTATATGTATATGTATGTATGTATGTGTGTGTGTGTGTGTGTATATATATATGTGTGTGTGTGTGTGTGTATATATATATATACATACACACACACAGTATATATACTGAATACCATATATATATACACAGTATTATATATATTTGATTAATATATGATTATATATAAATCAGATCATAAAGATGACCATTTTCCTGTACTATCAATATCATTATACAAGTGATATTTAGAAACATCCTATGCTAAGCTTCCCTTGTTAATGTGGGTTAAGCCAGTGTCCATGGCCAAATCTTGTAGCATGTAAGCTAAATCTTCCAGAACATATACCTAGACAAGAAGTTGCATTTGACTCTCCTGTAGTAAGAAAAGAAGAAAAAAATATCTCTGACACCCTTAGTCCAATCTAAGCATTTGGAGGGAAGGCTCAATTATGAACAAAGTAATCAAGATCCATCTTAAGAGTTATATCAAGCATCTTAGGTCTGGTTCCAAGAAAAAGAAATTTGGGGAGACTCAGACTGAAACAACAACTATAACAGTGGAATATGAAAAGGTTTGTTTAAAAATGCTTGGTTGTTTTGTTGGGGAGGAAAAGGCAATAAAATCAGTAACAGGGGATATAACAAAACGAAGTGTTCCAGAAACTGGACATTTTAGTCAATTCTTAAACATTTAATTTATCCTCTGGACCATGCCAATGCACCAGAACATTCAGCTTTGCACATCCCTAACAAGAAATGTAGCTTTCTGAACCAGATTCATACATCTGCCAATGTTTCCCCAAATCTCACAAATTTTCTCAGGCATCCTATCATTTCAGATGAGAAAAAACATCATTGTTTTCATTCCTTGCCATTCACTGTAGTTCTAACACAGACCACAATCTCCTTCATTCTTTTAAGAGGAAAGATGCTAATATTCAGTGTCATTAAATCCTTCAATAGAGTAACTCAGACTGACCTTCCCAGGCTTTCTGGTGGATATCTTTGGCCTCTTTTTCAGGTTTCTCAGCAGCTTCCTTTGCTAACCGTAGGGCCTCCACTTGTTCTTCCACAGAATTCTTACCCTCCTGTAATTCTGTTAGTTTTTTCTACAAAGAGAGGAAAGAAAAGGATTATCTGAATTTTGTCCAAATCCAAACAGCTTCATAGGAAAGCATTATAAATCTGTAACCAACTCCTGCTTGAATCCCAATTACCCGTCTTGCAAGATATGACAGATTTGTATGACAAAACAAATATGGTTGTATGTACTGTATGCATGTACCCATATATATGAGTTGGATTAAGAGTGAGTGACTGGCTGAGCCAGTCATTATCTCACTCCAATTCTCTTTACAAGGGAAAATAGGAGGAAGACACATTATAAATGTTCACCACTTTGAATTGTATCTATTTAAAAAAGTCAAAATAAAAATCTAAAAAAGGTGAAGAGAAATAGACAGAGGTAGACAATTGCTGAAAAACTACGTATTGACATATATGACATTACATGTTAATAATAAACATACATGTTCCACAATGTCCAGTTTAAAATGTATATGGACAATCAGCCCTAAGGACAATACAAAGTACAGAAAGACTCCAGAGTCTACTCAAGAATAGCGTGCGCTCCCAAATTTTCCTTATACAATCACGAAGTTTTTACTTTTCTTAGAGGAATATAAAAAAATATAAAAATATAAAAATATAAAAAACCAGTCTAAGAAGAACCATCACTTGGCTCCTCTCACCATGCCAAAAGTGCCTTGGCAAAAATTAAAATATCCAGTCTTACAGCCCCAGCTAGCAGTAAGCATTTTCTCCGCAGGCTACCTCTCACCTGTTTTTCTTCTTTTCTCTTACTTGCTTCTTCTATCAGGGCCTTCTTGATTTCAAAGCCTTCTCTGGCCACCTCAGCCATCTGCTTCAGTGCCTCTCGCTCCTTTCGGCCCATTTCTCTGCAAAGGGACAAGGGAATAGAATGCCAAGGTTTAGGATAAGATATTGTTCAACCATGGTATCTAGGATAGAAAGGAATTCTATCCTAGAAAAATCTGCACAAGTGAAAAATTCTGCATAAGTGTAGAGAATGGTATGGATGAAGAACACTGTCTAATAACTTGAAAGCTATTGTTGCTTTTCAAATTCATAAGCACGGCACATAATTCTGAACACCACATAGTAGTAAATAAGCTAAAAAGAGCAGTTATAAAGTTGGTATGCTGCAAAGCACATTCTGCAATTAATGTTTAAAAAAATCAACAGAAATCCTTAAAAAGCAAGCATTGCAGCTGGTTTTAGTCTAGTTCTATTTGAAAATGTGCCCAGATTTGCAAAATCTGAAAGAAAATTGGGAGTGGTAGATAGTATCTTGAGATGGAAAAACAACCTTACAAGTTCACCTGGTGGTAGCCAACATTTCCTTTCATAACCATTAGTAGCCACATTGTGAACAGACAACTCCCATGACAATTATGCAACCATCCATGGTGAAGTCTCAAGTTCTAGATCTTAAACTCTCTTATTACTCTCATAAAAAAACCATTTTACTTCTCAGCAGCAATTCCAAACTGGATTCTCAGTTCACAAGCAATTAATTACAAATTGCTCCATTAACTCCAGGATATGCCCGTATTACCAAATGGAGGGTAACTGAACTGGGGCAACAAAGTGGTTAGAATGCAGTGTTGCTGGCTGACTCTGCTCATTGCCAGGAGTTTAGTCCTGACTGACTCAAGGTTGATTCAACCTTCCATCTTTACGAGGTCAGTAAAATGAGGCCCTGGATTGTTAAGGCCAATATGCTAACGTTGTAAATCGTTCAGAGTGCTGTAAAGCAGAGTTCCCCAACATTTCCGGCTTTGCAGACTGATGGGGGTAGGGAGAAGAGAGAATGGTTCCACACAAGCGGCCAGAAGCACGTGCACACAGCTCCAACTGCACAAGAGGCATGCATTTGTGCCTACTGCTTACGCAAATGGCACACACATTCATCCACTGCTCGCCCAAGTGTAGAAGTGTGTGCATGCATGCGTGCTCTCTAGCCATTTCTGTGGCCCAGTTGCAATCCCCTCATGGCCCACAGGATGTGGAACCCTGCTGTAAAGTACTATGGAGCAGTATATAAATGTAAGTGATATTGCTATTACTAACCTGTTTAAGAAAAACTGTTCTAAATGCATCCCTCTCCCCTAAGTTAAATATTTGATAACTAGTACTTGAGTCTGCTTCTGAATCAGTCCTCTGAACAAAGAAGGGGCTTCTTCTAAAACAAGTAACATCTTACCTGCAGGTGTTTTCACACATTGTGCCACTGTTGTACTCATCAGTTGTATCACAGCAATCTAAGAGAGCAAGGAGAGAACTATTGGCATCTATCACTTGAGTTCTACCATTCAGAGCTAAACAATTCCTTCACAACAAGGAGCAATACTTACCGCAGATCCCATCATTGATACGGGAAGAGGGGATGTACATAGGACGGTATCCAGCATTGGAGCAATGGAAGCGGCCATTGGGACATGCAGCAGTTCCTGGGTAGAAAGACAAGACAGGTGTACGTTAACCAAAAGGGGGAAAGGGGTTGGGGAAGAGAAGAAAGCATAAATTAAGCCATGCAAGCTCTCTACTATACAGAGCTTGCATGTGTGGGTTAATTTATATTAATTTATTGTAAGGTAAAGGTTCCCCCGCGCATGCATGCTAGTTGTTTTCAGCTCTAGGAGGTGGTGCTCATCTCCGTTTTTAAGCTGAACAGCCAGCACTGTCCGAAGACATCTCCATGGTCATGTGGCCGCCATGACTAAACGCCGAAGGCACATGGAGCGCTGTTACCTTCCCACTAAAGTGGTCCCTATTTTTCTACTTGCAATTTTTATGTGCTTTCGAACTGCTAGGTTGGCAGAAGCTGGGACAAGTAATCGGAGCTCATTCCGTTACGTGGTGCTAGGGTTCAAACTGAGTAGTTCAAACTGATCGACAAGCTCAGTGTCTTAGCCACTGAGCCACCGCATCCCCTTTTAATTAATTTCTCCTAGCAATCACAATTTACTTGCTATTCATAAGGTGTCCAAAGGCTATGACAGTAAAACATATAAGAAACAAACTCTTGCATAAATTGAAGCAGTTTTTAAAGAACTTCTAGACATTTAAAAAATAAGACGAGTAACAGCAATTGATTTGGTTTCTATTAATTGGTAGATATAATATTGAATTTCATTTTATTCATTTTAATTTTTAATTTAAAAATTGTAATTTTTAATTACAATTATTTTTATCTTGGCCATCTGTGTCCTATTTTGCAGTGGGAAGCCACTTATTATCATCTACTTCATAAATATTACGGTTTTATGTCTGGATATCAAATTTTAAGAAAATCTTCAGATATTTGTGCTTAACTGCTTAAGCAATCTAATAAAATTAATGGGGATGGGACTGCTAGCAGCTTAGTTCCTGTCCCTTGTTAAAAGAGAGATACACATTGGTTGATGTGAGATGTAATACTAGCAAACATCCTTAGAGCAGTAATTACAAAAGATGGGACAGGAAAGGCAATATGTGCAAATAAGGCCAATTTAAATATGTCCCACTTACCTGGCTCATCTGAGCCATCTTTGCAATCACAGTAATCATCGTTGACTCTATCAAAGGATATTGTGGCAGAGCCATCAAGACAAGTGAATGATTTTGATTCGTCATAGAAGTGATGGTCTAAAAACAACAGACACACACACACACACTTGGGTTCAAGTAAGAAAAAATACTGAAAAAAAGATATGTCAATTTATAAAAGTATTCAGCATTTAATATTCCATGCTTAGTTAAGTCATTCCATAGCTTATGTCTATATAATTTATATTCTAAGTGACAAAAAAGATGCCAACCAGGAGGCAACTCCACTTCTGTACCTTACTGTTAGCATTCAAAACAAATCAGTATTGAGGGCAACAGGAAGTTGCATATCTAAACAAACTTCAAACACTGAATTGTTTTCTTTTAAGTAATTCATTTGCTTTAAATTTCTCTTCAGATGACCAGCTTTCTCTCTCATAGCTCCATTTTAAATCCAAGAAAACAAACACCAGACAGGGTTTCCTTATACAACATGGATGCAATCTTTTGATTTATAATGCAAAATTATAGACACGACGTGTTTCCAACCTCTGATTGTTAGAAATAATGAAACTGTTCAAGCGATACTTTGTAAGAAGAGATCAAACCTGCCATCTAAATGAATTGTTGTAAGTGGAGGACTACCTGTATTTCCAGTTGGTTTAATACAGGTAATCCTCTACAGGTAGTTCGCTTAGTGACCATTCAAAGTTACGACATCACTGAAAAAAGTGAGTTATGACCATTTTTCACACTTATGACTGTTGCAGCATACCCATGGTCATGTAATTTACATTCGGACACTTGATAACTGACTCACATTTATGACAGTTGCAGTGTCCCAGGGTCATGTGATTACTTTATGCAACCTTCTGACAAGCTAAGTCAATGGGGAAACCAGATCCACTTAACAATTGTGTTACTAATTTAACAATTGCAGTGATTTACTTAACAAGTGTGGCAAGAAAAGTGGTAAAAAGGGGCAAAACTCACTTAACAAATTTCTCACTTAGCAACATAAATTTTGGGCTCAATTGTGGTCATAAGTCGAGGACTACCTGTATTATCTGCTTGAAAACTCACTTGTTAGGGAGACCCCTCGTGGACGCTTCACTTCCACAGGATAAGCCAGGCCAGAAAGTGAGAGCAGCCCAAGACATAGAAGCAGCATAATGGAAGCTCAAAATCAGCAACTCCTGGAACAAAATGCAAAGGACTTGTTATTCTAGAAACTTCCTCTTGGTTGTACTAGTAATTTGATGCTTCACAGTTGTTTTTCATTTTAAATTTTGCAATATTTATAATTGCTTTTTATTTTGTTTGCCATCCAGAGCCACTTGTTGAGATGGGTGGCCCTATAAATTAAATAACTTTCCTGTTATTATGAATACATGGAGGAGGAAGATATAGAACATTCCTTCCTCCCATCCAATTTTATTTTAAATAAAACTCTCTATTAAGTTGCCCAAATTTTAGATAGGATCCTCATATGTGATTTATATTTTTTTCCATGCAGTCAAAAAATTCTATTAAGCTGATCTCCTAAGTAGCAATAGCAATAACACTTAGACTTATATATCGCTTTATAGTGCTTTACAGCCCTCTCAAAGTGGTTTATGGAGTTAGCATATTGCCCCCAACAATCTGGGTCCTCATTTTACCCACCTCGGAAGGATGGAAGGCTGAGTCAACCTTGAGCCTGGTGGGACTTGATCTGCCAAACTGCAGCAGGAGTAGCTTGCAGTACTGCACTCTAACTACTGCGCCACCGAGGCTCCTATGTACCTATAATGAAAGTCCAAAGATTTATTTTCAGTTTCTAATAGAATTGGTAAATACTTGTGTTCTTGACCAAGACTTGTATTTGTTTTGATATCACTTTTTATGACCCTATAACCTTCTAATTCAGGGTAAGGTCTGGGATATTGGATGGAGGTGAGCTTTTACTGGTCAGTGCCCTTCCTGTTGCCTATGCAGAGTTCCAGCAGATATTTTTTCTTTGCGTCCTAGGAGAGAAACATCTACCATTACCTAGGAATGAACTCTCCATCTTTCAAGTGGGACACAAGCGTTGTTATTACTAGATCACATTCTGAACATATTAAATCTATTCCAATGTGTCTACCTCTCACTTATGGTAATATCTCATCTCAAATATTCATTAAGGACTATCCCAAAACTGAACAAGAATATACATGAACCACTTAAGATAGCACCTCTGCTCTCCCAAATGGCCTCTACAACTATTAGATTACTCATTGTACCTGCCATAAGGATGCTAAGAAAGTTCCGTGTTCTGGACACAATATATCAAGGAACTCAGAATATGGGCAGCATCATAACACTAAGCATTTTTATGTAAATGTAAAGAAGAGCCTTTTTATCATTTATGGTGGATGTGTGATAAAGCAAAGAAATATTGGATCCATATCTTAATACAGAAAATTCTTACAGCAAATATAGAAAGAAAACCAGAGACTTTTCTTTTGGGTTTAATGGAACAAAATGTGGGGAAAAAATTCGGAACTCTGATGTTATGTATGTTGAGGGCAGCAAGACTACTCTATGCACAGAAATGGAAGGTCATCTTGATCACCACAAGGGATGAATGGCTACAAAAACTGATAGCAGAGATGGCTAAATTGACTGTTTTGACTAAAGAAAAAAAACACAAATACTTTATTTCTACTTGGAAACCACTTGCGGACCTTGTGTTTGAGGTGGAAAAAAATGAAACGTTGATTTTGGGATCTACAAATTAGATAAATTTGTTGTTATAGAAATGCCTAATTTATATTATTACAAAAAAGTAAAAAGTTGAGGGTTAATGCCTTACTACACTAAAGGAGTCAGAAGCCAATGCCTTTTTTTCTTTTTCCTTTGTTTTCCTCCACTATCTACTTCCCTTTTACTTTCCCCAATTTCCCTAATATTTACTTTTGTATTCTCTTTGTATACCATATTATAAATTAATAAAAACTATATTTAAAAAAATAAAACTAAGCATTTTATGGTTTTTCCTATGACAAGATGATGAAGGTGTTATGCCCAGAATAGAAATAACTAGGTGACACCACCATGGCAAATATAAGTTCTGGTGCCTAGGGACTGGGTATGGCTTCACATATTCTTCAACTTCCAAGAACTGACAAAGGATGTAGGGGAATTCTTCTTTTCCCTCAGTTCATCCTTTAAAATAAATCACATCAATAGCACACAAGATTCCTGCAAATAGCAATAGCACTTAGACTTAAATACTTACATACTCTCTGGCAGTTTACAATGTCAACATATTGCCTCCAACAATCCGGGTCCTCATTTTACTGACCTCGGAAGTCTGGGTCAACTTCAAGTCCCCTCAGATGTTAATCAAATGTTGATTATTCCCCTTCCCAAACTTACTGTGCAATACTTTGCTTGAAAATGTTCTTATATAGACAGTATTTATCCTACATGTTGAAACTTACAGTACAAGAACTTTAGCACTGTATTGTTTTCTGGAATTTCAGATCTCTACCGTTGATATTTCAATGAGACCACCAGATACCCTAGCAGCTGTTGGCTAAATCAGAATGTTTTAAAATGGTAAACCACTTCCTTAATGTGGCAAGAAAACTCTGCATAATAATTCCATGAAACTGGCAAGAGCTAAATTTCTCTCAAGAGACTTTATTGTTTTCCAAACCATCACACAAATGCAGCAACTGGTACAAATCAGAAACATACACCTCCCACATTCTGAGTTTAAAATTCTGCTATGATGATCATGACTTAACACAATCAAGATTCTACTTGCTTCCTATTACCAATTGCCATTTTGAAGTACAAATCCTCCATTTGGAGAATTAAATTACAATGCAATACTTCTGTCAAACTTTAATTATCTTCCACCTTCCTAATTAATAGTTTAACTATTGCTCGGTGTCTTGAAAAGTCCTGGATGCACCACCCAAAGAGTCATTTTGACCATTATACTGTTTCAAAATGAAACAGTAACTTGTCTAACACTAAAGTTCAGCATTTTAATTTCAATTTAAACTATCTTTGGGAAATTGAAAAACTGAAATCTCAATCTTTTTTTTAATCAGCTGAGATATGCCTTTTTATAATTTGAAATATCCTGTTAGGCACATAAAGCAAAAAAATAAACAATAGGAATGCCTCTCATTCGCGTTAGCCATTCTATTAAAAGGTTGAGCTCACCCAAAGCTATGCTTTTAGGAACTAAGATTTAAGTGTTCATTGATTTGTTGTAGTAAAATGACCCTTTGTACCTAAAGGGCAAAGAGTCAACAATTAAGTACTGCTCTATGTTAGTCGAATGCACTTTGGATAGGTTTTCTAAACTTTAAGAGTGAACCTGAATATTTTTTTTTTGTAGTACAGACCTTCACCTTAATTCGTACTGAAACGAGGAGCGTACATTAAAGGAACAATGGCTAATTATCTCAGCCATTCCTAATCTAGAGCCCCCCAGACGTGCCCATACTGTCCACGGAGGATGAAAGCCACAAAACAAGAGATCAGAACAGCAGCGGCAGGTTAAGGAAAGCTGGGTAAGCTTACAAAGTGTGAACGCGATGCGGTTCTGCCCTTTAATCCAACGGGCTCTCCACCTACGTGGCGACTGACTAGGACACCGAGAGCCAAGCAGAGGGGCAACCCCAATAGCGCTCCGCGTTTTCCCTCTCCCCGGGAAATCTCCCCCCACCCCCCGCAGCCTCCGACAGGCGCGGCCCTACCCGTGAATGCGCCAACCCCGCCGCCCTCCTTACCCGCCTCCCGCCGAAACTCTCGTGGAAAAAGGTCCCAAGACCCACCGCCTCGAAACCGGAAGTAAGTTATGAAATATCCGCTCCAAAGCGTGCAGAGGGGGTGGGGACCTTAAATGGCCTTTTCTCCCAGTCACCGTTTTGATTTCGGCTTTCCTTCGTGACCATCATAAGAGTGGCGGAAGTGCCTTGCTTTCCGTCCATGCTGCCACGAGACACGATTGGCCAAGGCTGCAGTTTGCCTTTTATTTGTTGCTTGTTCCACGTGGGAAATGAAATATTTCCATTCCATCTCCTGCGTGACACAATAATTAATAAACTTGGGCTTTATTATCCCCCTGTGTGAGGATTGCGAGGGGTACTTCCGGCGGGTGCTAGGAGAGTTTGACCTTTTTCCCGTCGTGCCCTGCAGAACTCGCCCCTTCCACCAATGAGCGCTTTGCATCGGAAGTGGTTGTCATGGAGACACATCTAGGCGCAAGGATGCTGATGGGCAAGTGAGCTGCGGCCGCCGACAAAGGGCGCGGGGAAAGCCTGGAAGAGCGGTAGCGGCCTTTGTAGAAGGCCAAGGGGAGAGGGTTGTAAGACTTCTCAGGCCGAAGCACCATTTGCTGTCAAGTGTGTCTGTATGCGGGTGGTAACTTCATTTTCCTTCTCAGTGCACCCCCTGTTTAGCCCTCTGCACCCGAAAAATTACCCCCAGGCTCTGCCTATTGTTATCTCAGGAAGGCCGGGTGGAACCACGCTGGTGTTTTGTCTCCTGTCCACTTGATCTTTTCTGATTCTACACCCTCTCACCACCATCACTGCTGTCATGCCAGTAACACATCTGGAAGGAATAAAGCCCCCTATTCATGAGCAGATATCGGAGCTGCAAAGCAAGATTCAGCTTCTAGGTAAGGGGTGCTGAAAATATAGAGGGTGAGAGGAAAAGGATTGTGATAATTAAGGAGGGAAGAGGCGTTTCAGATTCAATTTGATCAGAGGTCTCCAAACTTGGCAACTTTAAGACTTGTGGACCAACTCCCAGCATAGCTGGCTGGAGAATTCTGGGAGTTGGTCCACAAGTCTTAAAGTTGCCAAGTTTGGGGACCCCTGGATTAGATTAACAGAGTTAGAAGGGACCTTGTAGGTCATTTAGTCCAACCTGTCCCCCAAGCAGGAGACCCTACACCATTTCTGACAGATGGCAGTCCAATCTCTTCTTGAAAGCCTCCAGTGATGAAGCTCCCACAACTTCCGAAGGAAAGCTGTTCCATTGGTTGATTGTTCTCACTGTCAGAAAGTTTCTGATAATGAGTTGCTATAAAGAAGGGCACAAGTAGTTTCATTCATTCTTAGGATGAATAGGCTTTTGCTAGGCTTAGGGTGCTTTGCTCAGTCCTTCAAATTAAACACACTCAATTGAATTTAACGAGAATTTGATGATAATACGGTTTTGTATAAACAATCCCCATAAAGATGAGAAAGGCGTTGTAAGATCTTATCACAGTCATACTTTTATTGTTGTCAAGTCCAATTAGACACACGGAGTCACAGGGAAATAGCAATAGCACTTAGACTTCTATACCACTTCACACTGCTTTACAGCCCTCTCTAAGCAGTTTACAGAGTCAGCGTATTGCCCCCAACAATCTGGGTCCTCATTTTACCGACCTCGGAAGAATGGAAGGCTGAATACAGTATTCTCTGTATTCATTATAATGTTCCGATAGTATCAGTCTAACTAAAGTTAGCAAAATATATTCAATTTAATTTATTTTTAATGGAATATGGAATTAGTGAAAGTGCTTGGGAGATATTTCTGCTCTGGTCAATGGATGATTGCCTTACAATATCATACCATACATAATTCCTATTTTCTTTCATGGAAATGTTATGTAAAAGCTCACATGTCTTCAGGCTTGAAGTGTAGAGATGAACATAGTTTCAAAATCTCATTTTCTACAGATAAAGAAAATATAAATTCATATAGAAAGAAATTCTATCATCAGAGTTGTACTTCTGATTTACAGCATTAATTCTTCGTATTAGTGGCATATTATGCAATTTCATTTAAAATTAACAACATATCAGTTTGGAACTATTTGGCTTTGTTGGCTTTTTTCAATGAACCAATAACTACTTGATCAGCAGTATGGTTTCATTTCTGCTCATTACAGAAGGTGACCGGAAAGCTTTCTATGAGAATTCCCAATGGAACATCAAGAAGAACAAGGAGTCAATTTTGCGGTTAAGGCAGGAGAATAAGAAATTGCATCAAAGGCTGGCAGACCTCCTAGCGGTAAGCTTTGTGCCTTCTACTGTCCTGTCTCACTAAGCCCTTGTCAAATCATAATCATCACTTTTCCCTGTCTTTGAAATTGTTTCTCTTTTCTCATTGGTTCCTACAATATGACATTGGAAAAGAAAAATATAGAGACTCTAATTTCATCTTCTCTTGGTAGAATATATTTACGATCTCTGCTTATTCCGTTTGGGCTGCTCTGTTCAATAGCAATAGCAATAGCATTTATACTTATATATCTCTTCATAGTGCTTTACAGCCCTCTCTAAGCAGTTTTCAGATTCAGCATATTGCCCTCCAACAATCTGGGTCCTCATCGGATAGGTTTTCTAAAACAGTTTGCTATGCTTACTACCTCCTCTCTTCAGGGAAAATTATTTTTCAGTTTTGCCAGATTGAAACATGTCACTGGCGAGTTCATTTGTCAAGCACCGTAACTTCTGATTTCACTATAAATATGCAGATATCAGAGTGGCAAAAATCCCAATAAGCATGAAATGGCAAAGAGAATCAGAATGCAAAAAACTGTTTCTTGGCATCTGACGTTTGTATGTTTCTACTCAGATCTGGTAGCTTAATGCAAGTGGCTGTTCCTGTTACTTTTGGAATATTGTAACAGCTCTTTGTCTTTGTATGTCTGTGTGTCTATGCTTCTGTGTGTATGTCTGCATTTGTATTCTAAAAGTGACAGGAACAGCTATTTGCCTTTATTCCTTGTATTTTTAGAAATATCGTCGTGTAGTGTAGTGTAGTGTAGTATAGTATAGTACAGTATAGTAAATCTAAAAAAATAAATTCTGTGATAAAGAAAAATAAAATCAGAGTTACAGCTTACAACATTATTAAAAACATGTTCGTTTTACATTGTATCTGATTGGCTTGCTTGTCACTTAATAACACCAATGCTTCTTTCTTAATGCTGCTCTAGCAAGATTTATTATAAGTATATAGTATTTAACAGAAAATTGTATGTTAAGCCTTTTCTGTATCTTCTGCATTTTTTATGTTAGGAAAGAAAGAAGGAAGGAAGGCAGCAGAGTACTGAAAGGGTCTGTTGCTTATGTCCTTCTCTCATCCCTTATTTACCCATGAGCTGGCTTCAGGGGTTATATAAAGCTATAATCCGATTTACTTGTTTTTGGTCTTATTTGATATATGGACCCACTCACTGTGGTTTAGGATTATGGCTGAACCAGACTACCAATTCCTATTCAATGAAAATTAATACTGAAATCCAGCCAATAATGGTATTTCTTTTTCAAAAATTTGGATTTAGATTACCTTCAGATAATGACTATAATTGTTTTGGGATGTTGTTTTTTTCCAGGGAGAAGAAAAAGTAATTAAGGCTGCATTCCAAGAACATCCAACTGAACAAGGAGCTGTGAAAAATAAAACTGGGGAGGTAATTGATCATTCAAACATTTCTGAAATTCATTGCTAATTTTTTTTAAAAAACCTGGCATTTAGGGAGTTGGGATTACAGAGTTAAAGAAGTCTGAGAATTCTGGGCTAACTCAAGTTAGCATGCCTCTACTCCAGGGGTGGGAAACTATGGCTCTTTTATGACTTGTGGACTTCAACTCCCAGAATTCTACTCTAATTAATACCATAGGACATATTTCTCAAAATGTGCATAGAATTCAAGCCTAAAATGGAATTTAAGGTTAGGTTATTCACAAAAAAGATCAAATCCCAGGGCTATAGAATACAAGATTATGCTTTTGAATTAGACTACCATATGCCTGGTAATATTTTTGACCATATGAACTCCAAAACTCCAAATTCAACAAACAATAATCAGGGTAGAGGATATTATCATACCCATCAATTTTGAATGATTTGTGCTTTCAGTTTGTTTCTACATTATATGATAGTTTTAACTTTAAAATGTCTACTTGATAGCCCATTTTAAAGTCCACTTTATACTTTATGAATTTGTTGATTGGTAAAAATAGGTAAGTGTTGTGACTCGGAGGTTTGAGCCTGCTCTTTTAGAGGACAGACTTGGATAATGAGGAAGAGGAGGATTTGGCTCTGAGGTTTGAGCCTGCTTTGTTAGAGGATTTGGAATTGCCTTCCTCCCCAAGACTTTCCTCTTCGGCAAGTCCTTCCTCCCTGGTTGTGCCTCAGGTGTCGGCAGATAACCAGGAGGGCGTATCAGAGCCTCTGGCTGAGGAATGTTGGTTTGATGCGAGGCAAAGATGCAGGAAAAAGCGTGAGATGCAACGTAGAAAGAAAGGACAAATCAGAGACTGAGATGAGAGACTGACACGCCCCACAGGGAATAAAAGTGGTTGTGTTAGCTCTGGGTTCTTGTTTGGGACAATGTGTTAATTTAGTGAGAGAAGCTTCTGCATTTTCCTGTGTGTGGCATCAGCTTGTGATTTATGCTTCCTTATCAGACTTGGCAGACAGCTGGCATGAGACTGCCAAGAATGTTTTCGGATTAAGGAATTTAACCCTGTAATTACCGGACTTGCCTGCTTATTTGTGTTTCAGTTGGAAATTTGGACTTATTACTTTGTTTGTACAGGTGAGACATAACATTTTTGTCCCGAACCTTAACAAAAGCCATCTTTTGACCAAGATGGATCAACAGCAGCAGCAGCAGCTTAATCAGCTGCAAAACGATAACCAAGTTTTGCAGCAGCAAGTTACTCAGCTGATTAATCAACTCACTCTGCTGCAGGCTCGAGCTGCTCCTCCTGCCCCTCCCTGTAGAAACTGCTCGGTAGCTTTGCCGGATAAGTTCTCTGGGCAGCCTGAAATGTTCCCGGCTTTCATGGGACAGTGCCAATTGTTTATGGCTCTGAGGCCGGAGGATTTTCCTGATGACCGGGCTCGGGTGGGGTTTGTAATCAGCCTTCTGTCAGGTTTGGCCACTCCTTTATTAGTGCAAGACAGTCCATTGCTAATGGACTATCAGGGGTTTTGGCATCACCTAAGACTAATGTATGAGGACCCCATACGGGCTCAGACAGCAGCCAGACACCTGAAGGAACTTCGCCAGGGTAAACGTCCCTTGCAGGAATTCATTTCCGAATTTCGCCTGCTCTGTTTGGACTCTGCGTGGAACGATGCGGCTTTAATGGACGCTTTCCAGGATGGCCTGTCGGAGGACATACAGGACGAATTGGTTCACGTGGAGCCGGCCCCGACCCTCGACGCTCTGGTGGTGCAATGCTTACGCATTGATGCCCGACTACAATGTCGCAAGACTCGACGCCCCGTTCCGGAGCAGCCATCCACCTTAATGCCACAGCACCCTGTACAACCAGCGCCCTGGGTCTCCCACAGTGCCGTGGCCATGGCCGAGGAGCCGATGGAGTTGGGTGCGGTCCGACCTCGTTTGACGGCCCAAGAATGCACATGGAGTCTCCAGGGAGGCTTATGCCTGTATTGTGGGGGGCCTGGACATTTTGCAAATTCTTGTTCTGTTCAACGACGGGGAGCACGCAGGCCTGTGCCCGAATCTAGACTTGATCAGTCGGGGAAACAAGGTCAGTACGGCATTGGGGAAACTCTAGGCCAGACACGTATCAACCAACCACTCGAAGTAGTGGAGGTGGACTCTGGACCCCCTCGACATTTACTTCTAGACACTCGGATTTTCTTGCCGTCCCGGTCGGAGTGGATTCCTGCAATTGCGTTGGTGGACTCGGGGGCTACGACCAGTTTTATGGATCAGGCCTTTGCAACTCATTTTGATGTCCCCTTGGTTGCGGTGGAGCCTCCAATCAAGGTGGAAACGATTGATGGGCGGGAACTTCGTGCTGGGCCCATTCGTTTCACTACCCAGCCGTTGTGCCTGGTCATTGGGGACCACGAGGAGGCGATTAGTTTTTACATCACAGCAGACCTCTGTCTTCCCTTGGTCCTTGAAATGGCCTGGTTACGGTTACACGATCCTCGGATGGCATGGACGCAGAACGCCATTTCGTTCCCGAGTCTCCAGTGCGTGGACCATTTACAACACACCTGTGCTGGCTAGGACATCACCGCCCCCGCCATCTCCGTACCTCCTGAACTCTCCGATTTCTCCGATGTATTTAGTGAGAAGGAGGCGGATCGGTTACCCCCGCATCAACCCTATGACTGTCCCGTGGACCTTCTGCCCGATGCCCCACTATCCAAGGGACACCTGTATTCTATGTCTGAGCCCGAATTGGCCGCCCTTCGTGATTTCTTGGAAAAGAATTTGGCCCGGGGGTTTATCCGGCCGTCGTCGTTTTGCTCCCATTCTTTTCGTTAAAAAGAAGACGGGAGACTTGCGCTTGTGCTGTGATTACCGCCGGTTGAATGCCATTACGGTGCAGAATAGTTATCCCTTGCCATTCATTCCAGAGTTGATGGAGCGGTTACGGGAGGCTACTGTCTTCACCAAGCTCGATCTTCGAGGGGCCTACAACCTGGTGTGGATGCGAGAGAGGGACGAATGGAAGATGGCATTTGGCACCTGATACGGCCATTTTGAATACACCGTGATGCCGTTTGGGTTGACCAATGCCCCCACGGTCTTCCAGCACCTGATGAACTACGTGTTCCGGGACATGCTCAATCGGTTCGTGGTGGTGTACCTGGACGACATTTTGATTTATTCCAGGTCCAGGGACAACCATATTCAACAAGTTTGTCAGGTATTACAACGTCTTCGGGAGCATCAACTCTATGCGAAGCTGGAGAAATGCCTCTTTTTCCAGACTTCCATAGAGTTCTTGGGGCACATCATCTCTCCCGAAGGCATTGCCATGGACCCGCGTAAAGTGGAGGCTTTGTGTTGTTGGGAACCCCCTCATCGAGTGAAAGACATTCAACGTCTCTTGGGGTTCACTAATTATTATCGGACCTTCATCCCAGGTTTTGCTAAGCTGACGGATCCCATCACTCAGCTCCTTAGAAAGAAGGTCCCGTTCCAGTGGGGGGCCCCGCAGCAACAGGCCTTTGAGGCTCTCAAGAAGGCCTTCGTCGCAGAACCTATCCTGAAGCATCCTGATCCACATTGTCTGTTTGTGGTGGAGACGGATGCGTCCAATGTGGCTATTGGGGCTGTTTTGCTGCAAGCCCCAGTGGATGGCGCCCCTCTTTTTCCTTGCGCTTACTAATCTCGGAAACTCACTCTTTCCGAGCGCAACTATACTATCTGGGAAAAAGAGTTGCTGGCTATCAAGGCTGCGTTTGAGACCTGGCGACATCATCTTGAGGGGGCCCGGCACAAGGTGGAGGTTCGGACGGATCATCGTAATTTAGAGCACTTGTCCACTGCGAGGAAGTTGAACCAGCGACAGATTCGGTGGTCGTTGTTCTTTGCCCGGTTCAACTTTTTTGTGACTTATATCCCCAGTGGTCAAAATCAGAGAGCAGATGCCCTGTCCTGTAAAGCTGAGTACCTTTGTCCCGAGGACCCTCTTCCTCCACGTACCGTGCTGCCACCGGAATCTTTGGCCATTATCCAGGAACCGGTGGATTTGCGGACTCGGATATGAGAGGCGCAGCGCTTAGACACTTGGTCGCAGCAGAGAATGGGGGAAATTGGACCTGACTCCCCATGGACTTTGGAGGAGGGCTTACTATGACATCGGGGCTGGTTGTATGTGCCCACGAGGACACTTAGAGCCCTTATTATGACTCAATGTCACGACAACCCTGCTGCCAGACATTTTGGGTTTTTTAAGACCCTTCATCTTGTCACACGGAGTTTTTGGTGGCCTTGAGTCCGGCATGATGCCTGTGCCTATGTCGTGTCCTGTGTACCGTGCCGGCAAGCGAAAGCCGCGACGGGTGCGCCTCCTGGTCTTCTTCAACCACTGCCGACTCCGGACAGACCATGGGGGGCAATTTCCATGGACTTCTTAACATATTTGCCCTCTTCGTCGGGATATACGACAGTGCTCATGGTGGATGACATGTTAACCAAGATGGCCCACTTAATCCCCTGTCGGAAGTTACCATCGGCTCGTACTACTGCCCAGTTATTTTTGCAACATGTGTTCCATCTACATGGTCTGCCGGACAGGTAGTTTCGGATCACGGTGTTCAGTTTACTGCTCAATTCTGGAAGAGCCTAATGATCGCGTTACAGGTACAGGTGTGCTTGGCGTCGGCGCACCATCCAGAGACTGATGGTGGGATGGAGAAGGTGATTGGTATCCTCACCCAATATTTAAGATGTTTTGTCAACCACCGACAGAACGATTGGCTGACTTATCTCCCTCTGGCGGAGTTTGCCTTCAACAACTCCCAGCACATGTACACTCACATGATACCTTTTTACGCGAATGTGGGTTACCATCCAAGGTTTTTCCCATTGTCGATCTTGGATTCCCCGGTTCCTGAGACGCGAGACTTCTTGTCAGAACTGCATTGGGTTCACCAATTGATTTCACAGCAATTAGAACAGGCTAAGGAAGACTATAAAAGGTTTGCGGATTGTTCGCGCCAGGCGACGCCTCCGCTGGCTGTGGGAGACAGGGTGTGGTTATCCACGAAGCATCTACGGGTCGATCGTCCGATTAAGAAGTTGGACCATCGCTTCATCGGTCCCTTCCCTATCGAGGTGGTCATCAATCCCATTGCTTATCGGCTCACCCTACCGCGCTCCATGCACATTCATCCTGTCTTTCACCATTCCCTTCTGGTTCCTGACGCACCTTGGTGTGCTCTCCGTTCTCCCACTGTTACGGTTCCTCCACCTGTACCCGGTGATGATCCCGCTGCTTACGACACGGTGGTCAGCATTCGGGATTCTCGCTGGCTGAAAGGATGGTTTCAATACTTCGTCGAGAGGCTAGGAGATGGACCGGAGGTTCTTTCTTGGGTGGATGCTTCCACGGTTCACGCCCCGGACCTTATCCAGAGATTCCATGCACAGTTCCCATTGAAACCACGTCCTGATCGTCAGACTCGGGGGAAGGGCCCTGCGGTGAGGGATAGTGTTGTGACTCAGAGGTTTGAGCCTGCTCTGTTAGACGACACAGACTTGGATAATGAGGAAGAGGAGGATTTGGCTCTGAGGTTTGAGCCTGCTTTGTTAGAGGAAACAGACTTGGACAATGAGGAAGAGGAGGATTTGGCTCTGAGGTTTGAGCCTGCTTTGTTAGAGGATTTGGAATTGCCTTCCTCCCCAAGACTTTCCTCTTCGGCAAGTCCTTCCTCCCTGGTTGTGCCTCAGGTGTCGGCAGATAACCAGGAGGGCGTATCAGAGCCTCTGGCTGAGGAATGTTGGTTTGATGCGAGGCAAAGATGCAGGAAAAAGCGTGAGATGCAACGTAGAAAGAAAGGACAAATCAGAGACTGAGATGAGACTGACACGCCCACAGGGAATAAAAGTGGTTGTGTTAGCTCTGGGTTCTTGTTCGGGACAATGTGTTAATTTAGTGAGAGAAGCTTCTGCATTTTCCTGTGTGTGGCGTCAGCTTGTGATTTATGCTTCCTTATCGGACTTGGCAGACAGCTGGCGTGAGACTGCCAAGAATGTTTTCGGATTAAGGAATTTAACCCTGTAATTACCGGACTTGCCTGCTTATTTGTGTTTCAGTTGGAAATTTGGACTTATTACTTTGTTTGTACAGGTGAGACATAACAGGTAAGTATCTTGCTTTTAGAGATAAGCAGAAAGCAAATAATTTCAGTAATGGCATTCTATTTTTTGAGTCATTCTTCCTAGTACACTGGGGAGATGCCAATACTGGCACCTTTGAAGCCTTTCGAAGTATAACAAAATATGTTTGTTATACATACATAGGGTATATATAACATGCATACCATATGCATGTTAAACACACCATATGGCATAAAATGTAGTCCTATACACTTCAGGCTCACATGCTTCCTTTGCTTCTACCAGGACTAGAAAGAAAAGTTTACAAATTTTACTCTGTTTTAGACTACCTGCCAATAAATACTTCATTTGAACAAGGAATATTGCAGTCATTTAACTATGGTTAGACCAAAGAAAAAAGCTGTGCCTTCAAACTGATCACATTCTAAACAGAAACAGATAATTAGTTTTAGAGAATAAGAAATTCATCTAGCTGTTTGTAACATGTGGGTTTATCTTACTTTTGCTTTTTTCTAAATATTCTTTACATATTTTTATTTGTTAAATGAGAAAAATTTAAACTAATGGAATTGAAAGGGAAAACTGCCTTTATTTTTAAAAAAAAGCTTTTTCAGGCTCTGCAATATCTGTTTGCTCAAATGAAATTAGACATTTAAATACCTACAGGGAGGTTGGAGTAGGGGCAAAGGGTAAAATGACAAAACAAGCATTGCAATTTAATGTGTGCCATGAGGGGTGAAGCTTGTATTGTGATACTCATTTTACCATTCTGACAAAACCATGGGGTTCTGTAGATGCTTCTGCAACATGGGAAGGAAGATTTATCAGTGTAGGCTTTTCAGTTCTATTAAAAACTATTATTTGCCTATAATTCAAATCCTCCTTTTCTCAATAAATGAACAGCCTGTGCAGTTGTTCAGATTGCTTTAAATCTTTTCCTTTCCTCACTACTCTAAAGGGTGCTATTCAGATAATCAATCATCGACTATGCGAGAAAATCAATCAGTTAAACAATTTGAAGCATCAAGTGGAGATGAGGAAGCTCAGGCTGGAGGAACTGCAGACTCAATACAGTACTAAGGCACAAGAAATCAATGATATGCAAGAAATGGAAGAAGGGAACATCGAGGCAGCCAAGGTGAGAGAAGCCTGAATCTCTTGGAAGGAGAAAGCCAATACCTTTCCTGAGCTTTCCTCACAGGGTCTGCAACAATTTGCCACAGCCAACTCACTACAGCCAACTTGCTGTGAACAATTTGCCAAGCTAACTCGCTGCAGGACAACTCACCATGGCCAACTCAATATAGGACAACTCATTGTGGGAAAAAAGTTACAATAATATCAAAGAAATAGTGGAACAGAATCATTAAATAAAAGGTGCCAAAGAAGGGACAAAATGAAAAGTGAATGACACTTTAAATAATGAAATAATGAAATTGAATTGTTGAATTGTCCCACAGCAAGTTGTCCTGTGGAAAGTTGCCCATGTTGAGTTTTCCTGCAGCGAGTTGGCTGTGGCAAGTTGGCCATGGTGAGTTGTTCCATTCCTTTCTTCACATGAGCTGGGGGGCCCTTCCCAATATTCACATAGGTGCAGTCTTTCCTCATTGTTCATCTAAATTGTCAAAAAAACTCAGAATATTGTGTTGAAGGCTGTTTGGAACCTCTTCCCTTTTAGAGATGCAGGGCACAATAAGTTGTGGCTGCAGTAGGATGAAAAGGCTTGAGAGCCAGGATCCTAGCCTTCCTTGTTTTCTTACAAAAGTGGGACCAAACCTTCAGTGCATGAATGTTTGAAAATGGCTTCAGTTTGAGCAAAGCTAATATCTAGAGCCACCCAGGTAACATGAGGGTCATATTTAAAACAGAGATTTATTTTTATTTTATTTATTTTGATTTGTCAATCGCTTACAAGATAATAGGTATAAGTATATACATAGTTATGAATACATGAAATGGGTACATATAAGAAAAATAAAAGAAACAATGGGACAGGGATGGTAGGCACGTTGGTGCGCTTATGCACGCTCCCTACAGACCTCTTAGGAAAGGGGTGAGGTCAATAGTAGACAGTCTAAGGTTAAAGTTTTTGGGGTTTGGGGAAGAAACCAGAGTCAGGTAGAGTATTTCAGACACTTACCACTCTGTTGCGGAAGTCATATTTCCTGCAATCAACTTTGGTGCGTTTAACCTTGAGTTTGTATCTATTGTGTGCTCTTGCATTGTTATGGTTGAAGCTGAAGTAGTCATTGACAGGTAAGTCATTGCAATGTATGATTTTATATACCATACTTAGATCAGGCATAAGGTATTCTACAACAAGTAGAGGAGGGGAGAACTCTTCTTGTGAAATATTTCTGGACTTTCTCAACTGTGATAATATCAGATACGTAATGTGGGTTCCAGACTGATGAGCTGTATTTGAGTATTGGTCTAGCAAATGTTTTGTATGCTCTAGTTAGTAGTGTGTAAAAAGCTATGTAGGATTAGGTTAACAACTCTTAATGCCTTTTTGGCTATGTAGTTACAGTGGGCTCTAGCACTTAGATCATTAGAGATGAGTATTCCAAGGTCCATTACAGAGCTTGGATCATCAACAAGGTCTTGATTATTCAGCTTGTATTTTATTTTCTGATTTTTTTTGCCAATATGTAAGACAGAGCATTTATTTGTTGAGATTTGAAGTTGCCATTTGTTTGACCATTCTGATACATAGGCAGGATCTTTTTGAAGGGTAGTAGTATTGTCTGTGGTGTTGAATAGCTTTGCATCATCAGCGAAGAGAACGCAGTTGCTCTTAATGTGATCACAGAGGTCATTTATGTAGAGTATGAAGAGAGTTGGACTTGGGGGACACCACTATTGACAGGTACAGAATTTGATAGGACACTCCCAATTTTGACCATTTGTTGTCTGTTTGACAGTAATGCTTCTATCCAGTGCTTCTATGGTATCTCTGGACACCATAAGATTTTAGTTTTAGGAGTAGTTTGCCGTGTACCACTGAATCAAAGGCTTTATGGAAGTCTATGTAGATTGTGTCTATTGTTTTGCTCTGATCGAGTTGTGTAGTCCATATGTTTTTGCAGTGTGAGAGTTGCAGATTACAGGATAGTTTTTTTCTGAAACCAAATTGTTTATTAGAGAGTAGGTTGTTTGTCTCTAAGTGGAGGATAATGGATTGGTTAATAATTGATTCCATGACTTTACAGGTGGCGCAGGTGACGATTGGTCTGTACGGGTGACGATTGGTCTGTAACTTTCAACTAGGCTGGGGTCTCCCTTTTTGAAGATGGGCATGACCGTAGCTTGTGACCATAGGTTAGGCAAGGAGCTGGTCCTGAAAGGTTTTTCAAAGATTATGCTTAGAGGTTCTGCTATGGCCGTGGATAGATTTTTTAAGAAGTAGGCACATATTCCATCCGGTCCAATAGATAGAGATGGTTTTAGATGGCGTAGTGCTTTTTCAACATTGTCTTCTGTAAAATCGATATGTATTAGATCATTGTAGTTGTCTGTGGTTCGGCTAGGAAATACTGGGCATGATCCATTGCTGTTTACAAATACTGAGCCAAGAATGTGTTAAAGATGTTGGCTTTAATGGTGTCGTCGTTGCAGTCTTTACCATTACATCCTATCAGGGGTGGGCTGGACCTTGAGTCTTTTAGTTTGTTGTTTACCAAATTGTAGAAAGCGTGGATGGGATTGGTGCATAGAAGGTTTTCCTCTTGTTTAATGTGATAAGTGGTGCATTCAGTCTTTATCTGGTGCCATAAATTTTTTATCGGCTTTTGAAGTTGGCAACGTGACCAGATTTGTTTTTTCGCCAGAGTGATCTCTTTTTGGATTGAAGTTTTCTTATTGTTATGGGTGATCTGGTTTTTGTTGTTGTTGTTTTGGGAGTTGTTATTGGTACATATAGTTTGATGACTCTTTTGACTTCAAGTAAAAATATGTTGTAATGGTCTTCAACAGTATTGCATCCAGTGAATTGAGATTGCCAGTCAAGGGATGAGAGATCATTGTCTATAAGATCATAGTTGCCTTTTTTGAAGTTATAATTGGGGATTTGGTCATTGTGATGATTTTTGTGTAGGCGTATGTTGAGACAAAAGTCAATCATATTGTGGTCACTGTTGGAAAAGGGTTCTTTAGTTTGTATTCCATAAATTAAATTCAAACTATTGCAGAAGATGAGATCGAGGCAGTTGTTCAGTCTAGTGTTATTGGTTACTAGTTGTTCTAGTCCCAGATTTGTTACAGCATTGTAGAAGGTTGCATGTATGGGTTCAGTTGTACATTCGTTTAGGTTCCAGTTAATATGAGGTAGATTGAAGTCACCAAGAAAGATAAAAGCGTGTGGGCAGGATGTTGCTCATGTTAGTAGTGAATTTAGCTTGTTTACATGTTCAATGTCATAATCAGATGCTCTGTAACATAGTAAGAATCAAAATGTGATATTTAAGAATAGTTCACAGATGATGGTCTCAGGACGAGCAAAGTCCTGGGTAACTTGGATGTTTTTTAGATATAGGGACTTTTTATAGAAGATAGCAACACCACCTCCTCTATGGATTTCACGATCTGATCGGTAAATGCGATAGTCTCTTACTGTGGTAATGGAGTGAGGGAGAGATGTGTTGAGCCATGTTTCACAGACAAATATGATGTCGATTTCAGCCATATTTAGTAAGAGGAGAAATTCAGGCATTTTATTCACAAGGCTTCTTGCATTGAGTAGCTTGCATTTAAGGCCAGTTGTAGTTGGAATTGAGGTAGTTAGGGGTGTGCGTGCCTAGTCTTGGGTGATGGTGGATTGGTTGAAGTAGGGTTGTGGTTGAAGGTTAAAGCTGAGTTGCGGGTTGTTTGACTTACTTTTGATACAGTCAGCACGGTAGTCAATGTATAGGTCCTTCTCTCCATTGTCTAGAGGTTTTTTGAGTTCTGTGCAGAGTAAACGGGAGCAGGCACGTTGCTGTATGATTAGGTCAGGTCGAGAACGAAGGTTCTTATGGTTGGTGTTGCTTTTGGCAAGTGAATTTATAGTATTAATGAATTTACGTTGCTTGATTCATTTTTGCAAATGACCCTGCAGAAGCGTGGGGCCACAGAGCCATCTCTGTTTTTGAGCTCTCAGCCAATGCGGGAAATGTCAAGTATTTCATCAGGGGAGATGAGTGAGTGTACTGTTGCCCTCCTACAACTCGTCTTCATGGAATACAGTGATGACTAAAAGATCTTTTATATTTAGTTGTTTTGCTAGTCAGACATTCCAAACATTATCAGATATCAGCTCTCATTTGTTACAAGTGGCAGCTGTCCTCATGGGACAATTGGTAGTTATCGGAGGGGGGCTGATTTGAATTGGAATTGTGACGGGAGTGATGATTCTCTCTTTTCCTTACTACATTACACCAACCAGAATCGTTTTTTATGAGATGGACGCTTACATAAATTTGATAAATAAATAAATTTCCTAACCACCTCCTCTGTTTGACAATGAAAATCAAACTTTACTTGCTACTTATAAGCTTTAATATGTAGATTGTTGGTAATTATTTTAAAATTATGTAAATATACCATAAGAGGGAGGCAATGAACAAGACTATTGTTTTCTCCCTTAAGTCTGTTCTTATTCTAGCTATTAGATTTACATCTATGTATTAAAAATAGACATGATTTATGTACTCTAATTACAGATAAGCTGGTCAAAGCAGAGAGATGAGGAAGGAATAGCATAATTAGATTTCCAAGCAATGAACAAAAAAATAGCCTTTTGGATGCTATTAATTTTGATAGGGTTCTTTGTCTTTCCATATAGTTTTGATAGAGATGTTCTGCCAGTTTGAATATTTGATTTGAATTATTTGCTCATCTGAAAATAAAGAATGCTACACAGATACATGCTGTTAACTTTGTGCATGCTCCACATTATAATCACTAGCTCTTTAGATTTTAGCTCATAATAAGAGCTCCAGGGAAGGGCCCATAATTCAAGGATATGATACTTGATTTTAGTAGAGAAGATCCCTGGGTTCACTTTCTAGCACTATACTCACACAGGAGGCCATATGTTATAGGGTTAAATTGGAATACAAGGTACTATCCTAGAAGTTCTGACAAGTATTTGTTTGGTATGATTCATTTCTGAAGCTCTCTTTCTCCCCCCCCCCCCCTGTATATGTGTTTTCATATATGGGAAAGAAAAGCAAAATTATAACTTAAAGAAAAAATGGCATTTTTGAAAACAGAAACAGATGTCCTTCACTAGAAGTTATCAATAGTTTAAGAGTTTTAAGTGTTCACAGTATATATTTGGCTTTTGTAGAGTTGGTTGCAGATATTGCTATCTTCCATTTATAATCAATTTGTATAATGCTGTGTTTTTTACTTCTTTTTAAATTTGATAAAGTATCTTTTTGGAAATGCCCTTTATAGTCATATACAGTTGCTATTTAATGTGTAACCAGACTGAAATACTGAGATGATAAATTATTCATTAGGTAACAAAAGCATCTCTAAAGAATGAACTGTGGCCACAAACAGATCAATTATTCTTCTTTTGGGATGCTTAGAATAAATGCCCAAGAGCATTTTATGTATCACCTCATACAATACCTGTCATACAATTGAAGCTATATACGTTGGAAAAAAGGGAAAAAGAATAACCAGATGCCAAGTGTCCAATAAGTCCTGGACCTTTACCAGATTACAGTTCACACTATTTGAAGAACAGAACAATGCAATCTAACAAGAAAACAAACCACGGAATCATAGAATCATAGCCTAGAGGGGATCTCGAAGGTCTTTTAGTCTAAACCCTCTGCTCAAGGCAGGAATCTTATACTATCCCGGTCAAATAGTTGTTAGACTGTTTTTGAAACCTCCAGTAATGGAGTACCTACATCCCCAGGAGGCAAGCTATTCCATTTCTTTTGCTTGTAAATTCCCACAAACAAGAAAAATATTGGAAAACTTTTCTTCAATAGTAGTGTGATTAATGTGGACGTTCCATTCCTAGACTAGGAGGTCTTGCTCATTGTTACTCATGTCTTGTTATTTTTCTCTTTTTTTTTTCTATAAATTTTTATTGGTTTTTAAAACAAACATAAACAAACAAAACATAAAAACATCAAATCATCTTCCATATATGTACATACAGTGTGCCGGTTGGTTTACAAATTGTTCTGTGCTTCCATTTCATAGTCTTCAATTATAATTACATTTTATATAATCTCGTATTTTCAATCAATATATTAAATATATTAATATCATTATTAATCAATCACTTGACTATACTTTTATTCATTCATGCTTTACAAAATAATCATATTTTACTTAATTTGTTTTATGACAATTCAGATTATCATCCCAGATCTATCCTAGAATCATTTTGTAGATATAAGAAAAGAATACATCTTTATATATTTATTATTTTCTAAAAGTCTACATATTTCATTACTATATTTTATTGTCTAACCATTGATAGAATAGATCCCAAATTTTATAAAATTGACTATCATCTTGTTCTCTAATTTCAAATGTCAATCTACTCATTTCAGCACATTCCAATATTTTTTAATGATTTCCTCCTGTGATAGTATTTTCTCATTTTTCCAGTTTTTAGCAAATACAATCCTAGCCGCTGTTAATACATTTACAATCAGGTATTTCAAGTCTTACTATATATTTCAGGTAAATTTCCCAATAAAAATATTTCTGGTTTCAAGTCTGTATGCTTTTTTGTCATTTTTTCCAACCACGTGTGGATTTTAGTCCAGTATTTTTTTAGCATCCGCACAAGTCCACCACATATGGTAATATGAGCCAGGTATCTGATGACATTTCCAACATTTTTCAGATTTATTCTTGAACATTCTTGCTATTCTTGTCAGGGGAAAGTGCCACCTGTAAAACATCTTATACAAATTTTCTTTATATGCTGTTGACATTGTCATTTTATAATTTTGAGACCACAATTTTTGCCATTTCTCTAGATCAATCCCATATCCAAAATTCTTCCCCCAAGCAATCATAGTTTCTTTAACTTGTTCTTCTTCTAGTTTAATTTCTAATAAATATTCATACAATTTTTTAATCACCTTTTCATCAGTACCTCTCAAAATCTTATCTAAGTCAGTCAATTTATCATAGAAGCCTTCTGTTTTAGAATCTTAATCATACCTTGAATGTATTTGCGCAAATGAAAACCAATTCATCTTTATACCTTGTTCCTCTAGTTTTTGTATAGATTTAAGTTCACCCTTTTCATTCAATATTTCACCATATCTAACTGTTTGTTCCTTTTTGTATATTATAGGATAAGAAAATGCTTCAGTAGTCGATAGCCGGACTGGAATTTTCAAATAACATTGTCTTTTAATCTTCTCCTAATTTAACCACAGAGACTCCCGTATATAATGTCTTCTAAAGTACCCCTGTGTTTTAGTTCCTTTATACCATAAAAAAGCATGCCACCCCAACAACAGGTCATGCCCTTCTAATGTCAACAATCTAGTATTTCTTAATGTTATCTATTCCTTAACCCACATCAAATTTGTAGCTTGGTAATACAACTCCCAATTAGGCAAACCAAATCCTCCTCTTATTCTAGCATCTTGCAAAAGTTTTAACTTTATTCTGGCTTTCTTACCTTGCCATATATATTTCAACACAATTTTATTTAAATCTTCAAAGTAATCTTTTCCAAGCCTAATTGGAATTGTTTGAAACAAATATAAAATTCTGGGTAATATATTCATCTTGATTGTTGATATTTTCCCTATTAATGTCAGTTGTAAATTTTCCCATTTCGCCAAATCTAGCACTATCTGCTGTTTAAGTTTGATATAATTGTTTCTTTTAGTGTACTGCATCTTGCTGTCAAGTATATCCCCAAGTACTTGATCTTATTCGTGACCTGAATTTTCAGTAGGTCTGCCAATTCTTCCTTTTGTCTTGATAGCATATTCTTTGTCAAGATCTTTGTCTTATCTTTATTTATTTTCAAACCAGCCACCTTTCCATATGTCTCTATCTTTTCTATCAATTTTGATGCTGTTTCTAGTGGGTCTTTTAAGATAAAAACCAGATCATCTGCAAATGCTTGCAACTTAAATTCTTCCTTTTTAATTTTAATCCCTTTTATATTCTTTTCATCTCTAATATTTCTGTTTAGCACTTCCAATGTTAACACAAACAACAAAGGTGTTAGTGGGCACCCTTGTCTTGTTCCTTTTCTTATATCGATAGATTCTGTCAGTTCTCCCTCTATCATTACCTTTGCCGACTGCTTATGATATATAGCTTCTATTGCTTGAATACATTTTCTAGTAAAGCCCATCTGTTCCAGCAGTAATAACATGAATCGCCAATTCACATTATCAAATGCCTTCTGTGCATCTAGAAATATCAAAGCCATTTGTTTTTCAGGATGTGCCTCATAGTATTCCAAAGTGTCCAAGATTACTCTCATATTGTCTTTGATTTGTTTCTTTGGCAGAAATCCATTTTGATCAGGATGGATAAAATTATTTAAATATTTTTTAAGTCTTTCTGCCAATATTGAAGAAAAGATTTTATAATCTGTGTTTAGTAGAGAGATAGGTCTATAATTCTTGATTTGTAATGGATCTGTCTCCTCTTTTGAAACAAGTGTGATATAAGCTTCTGACCATGATTTAGGCATCCTCTTCTTTAACATAACTTCATTCATAACTTCTAGCAGTGGAAAATTCAATGATTCTTGTAATGTTTTGTAAAATTCTGCCAGAAGTCCATCTGGGCCTGGTGCCTTTCCATTATTTTGTTTCTTAAGTGCTTCAGTTAACTCCATCATGGTTATATTGCTTTCTAACATTGTTTCAATCTCTTTAGGTATCTGGGGTAAATTAGCATTCTGTAAATACTGTTTAACTCTTTCCTCATCAATATTCTCTTGTGTGTATAGTTTCCCATAATAATCTCAAATAATTTCCTTCTTCTGTTTACTACCATAGCAAACTTGGCCTTGGTCATCTATTAATTGTGATATTTTCCTTGATTCTTTCTCCTTTCTCAATTTATATGCTAACCATCTACCTGGTTTATTTGCATCTTTAAAATAGTTCTGTTTGGCACTTCTAATTTTTTGTGCTAATTCTTCTTTTTCTATTAGACCCATTTTATGTTTAGTTATATCCATTTTTAACTTAATGTCCTTTCTCTGTGGCATTTTCTGTAGCTCTTTTTCGAGTCCTTTATACTCATCTTCTAATGCCTTAGAGGCTAATCTTTTCATATTATTTCTTTTCCTTGTATAGTCTATTATCAAGCCTCTGGCATATGCCTTCATTGTATCCCATACATTCTGAATTGATGTATCTTCTTTTTTGTTTTCTCCAAAGAAAAGGGCCAATTCTTTCTCCATCCACTGTGTGAAGTCTTTTCCCTTTAAAATAGTATTATTTAATGTCCATCTAGATCTTCTTCTTTGTCCTTTCCATTTAATTGTCATTGGATTGTGATCTGCCCAAGTACTTGTTTCAATATTTATTTCTTGAATATTAGTTAACAATTCTATTGACATCCATATCATATCTATTCTGGACCATAAGTGTCTATTTGAGTAGAAGGTGTATTGTTTAGTTTTAGCATTTCTTTCTCTCCATGTATCTTTTAAGTTTATTTCACCTACCATTTTAAAAAAAGATTTAGGGAGAGTCTTTCTATTTTGCTTTATTGTTTTCTGTGCTGTGTAGTCCAGTTTATTGTCTACAATTCCATTAAAATCTCCCATCATAACTATATTAACATAGTCCAGTTCAACTATTTCCATATGTAATTTTTTATAAAATTCTTCTTGTTTGTCGTTCGGGGCATAAATTGCAATCAGGAGTGTTTTTATATTATTGTCCATTATTTCCACCATTAATATTCTTCTGTCGTCATCAGTATAAATCAATTTTGCTGAGAGGGTCTCTTTAATATATAAAACCACTCCTCTTTTCTTACATTGTGTCAAAGAAGTGAATATTTTCCCTAATTTTGGCTGTATCAACAATCGTTCATATTGTTTTTTAATATGTACTTCTTGTAGGCAGATTATATCAAATTTTAATTTCTCTAATTTATGAAAGATTTTCCTTCTTTTAACAGCTGAGTTAAGTCCATTTATATTAATTGTAATCAATTTTTTATCTTTCTCCTCTTGAAGATCATCTGGAACCTACAGCCATTCCAGAATGAAGCAGCAAGAGTGGTTTTGAGTGCACTTTGGTACACCCATATAATGCATCTACTTTGTGAGCTTCACTAGTTTTCGGTGGGCTTCCAATTGCAACTCACTGTACTGATTACTATCCATAAAAAGGGACAGAGCATTTGCAGGACCACATGTCTCCAGTAATTTATTTTCATCTCAAGAACTCTGATAGAGTAGGCATGTTTGCGACCCTTCTGTTAAACCATGATGCCTAATAGAAGGAAGGAAGCTCACCTTCTCTGTTGCAGCATTTCCCCATGGCACAAAATATCCCTTGAGTCCATGACCTGCTGATCTTTTGTAAGATACTGGAGATTTGTTTCTTTCCCCAGACATTGGACCAGACTATTAGTATTGTGGCTATATGGAGTTTGAATGACTCCAGACATGATGTGTTGTTTTTAAATTGTTAAATTCCACAATGTGAAAAAACACTGATAAGGAAAAGTGGACTCTTTGGGGCATTGAGCTACTGTAAAGTAATTAAATTGCTCATCTTCCAGCAACTATATAGCACCTTGCAACAGGGACCAAATTGAATTGGATGGAGTTTTAGAGGCTTTTCAATATCCTTGGCTCAGCTGCTATCTTAGTTTGCTGCTCTTTGCATCCAGACTCTGCGAACACTGGAGAACCGCTTGGAAAAGGCCCGATTCAAAACTGAGGAGGCTGTACGCATCACCAACATGTATAAGAAGCTAAAAGCACATATGCAGGTATGATGACTTCATCAAAATAGATTATTTCAAATAGGATATACAACTCTAGGCATTCCCCCATCATCTTGAAAGAAAGAAAATATGTTTTAGCCACTATTAGTGTAATGCTATTCAATTTGCAGTGATCGAAAAGCAACATAACAGCTTTCGCTCATGAGTTTCCTGGGGAGGAAGTACCTAATCTTTGAACTCCTGTTAATATCTGGATTGTGGACCATTTAGGACTTTATGTCCTCAATAATTTTCTTGTATCTGCAACACCGGTAAATTTATGGCCCGTGGTGAAAAATGTAGGAACATTAAAGTTGGTTGTTCTACAATTCACTCTGAAATTTTCATCTCTTTTCAGGAGGAAAGTTTGCACTTTCAGAACAAACTGGATGCCCTGGAAGCAGAAATTTTACGTCTGCGCCATGAGCTCCAAGAATTGGAAAGCGTGAACACTGATGCACAACATGCTCGCAATGTTGCTAGGGTAGGGGAATGAGATAAGCACACTATTAAATAAGAGATGAGGTCTCAGCAGTGGAAGAGAATCTGCAATGCCCTGTTAAGCATCACAATCAAAGCTTACGATCTAATTCAGATAAGTGCTGTTGGTTCCTGCTGTATCCAGACTGGTCAATTTTTAATGGATATTAGCAGTTGTAAGAAAAGATCAGAGCTGCAGGAGATGGAGCCACATTGCCAAAGGTATCTGAGAGAAATTGCATGGTATTTAGAAATCCACAGAGTGTGCAGGTGAATGTCAGGAGTTGTACCAGGATAAGCCCCTTTAAGGAGATCTATCTGATTAGTTATTTACCTGGAATCATAATTTTGCAGAATTCATTAGATTTGTGTACAGACATATCATTTCCATTTTTTTTTATTTTTTCCAAGCTTTTAAATAAGTTATTATTTGTTCTGGAGGGATCTTAGAAGAATCATATTAGGAAAAACTCTTGCTGAAGCAAACAGGAAGTAAACAACTGTTCATAACCATGTGCCCAATAATAAGTTCTCTGTTTGACAAATTCCTGGAATATACTTGGAGGTTTTCATTAAAGGTAAATAAAGCAAATGGGGTGGATTTCCATGAGGAAATCCATACAGGTTGGGGAAAGATTAATAAGAACTTAAGCAGTGTCTTGCTGAATTATCTCTGACCATTGTGGCCCAACAATTTGTTTTTACAGTGGCCAACCAATTGTTAAAGGAAACCCAGCAGATGGCCTTCAGAGGCAGCCATACTGCCATCAAGACTAATAGCCATTAATCCCCAAAACTTTTTAAAAGGATTCTCAGATCTAGGAAACCAGTGCTATCACCGCATCAATGTATCTAATGGGCCATTTCAAACAACCTTAAGAGTAGTAGAATTATGCAGATCAGGGCAGTATGTTATGCTTGTTTCCCCTTACAATGCAGGAGCAGCTTTTGACTCAAGAAGAAACCATCTACCGAGAAAGAAAGATTCGAGATAAGAAACTGAAAGACATAAAGAAAATGACAGAAGAAAAGAGAGCACAGAATGAGCGTGCAGAAAGACGGGTAGTGTAGCATATTTTTCTATCCATGAAGTGACTTGTCTATTTTTCTTTTCATGTTGGCTACTGGCCAAGAACTTGTTTTGCCTGGCACATGCACAAAAGTAAAGATGTAGCATATTTTCCCAAAAAAGTGAAAAAGTTAAGATGCCCTTTTCCCAAAATAAAATTGAAAAAAAAATACAGAGAAAAAAGTCCTATGCAATGCCTAGATTTCTTTGTCAACCTAGAATTGCCGATTCCCATTGAAATTAATCTGGTAAATACTCACTCATCAATACAAGTTTAGCTAAGTGACACAGTTATATATAGCAGTGGTCGCCAACCAGTGGGCCGGGGACCACTGGAGGTCCGCAAGAAAATTTTGGTGGTCCACAGAGAAATATCACCCCCAAAGCACACACCCCAAAGCAATTAATCCAAGCTGTGTGGAAACACAAGGCTGCACCACCCACATGGCCTGCGGGAACACAAGGCTTGCGTCATTTGCATTGCGAACAACACAAGGTAGTGAGGGGAGGGGGGAAAGGGTGGAGGGAGGGAACTTGCCCCACCTGCCTGGCCGGGCTACCTGGCTGCTTCTTTCTTCTGCTTTTGGCTGCACGCAAGGAAAGCAGCAAAAGTCTTTCTTTCTCTCCCCCAAATTCCACCAGAAATGAATCTTTGAGACCCTGCAAGTCATCCTGCTCCAAGAGACTGTGCCGGCACAACAAGTCTCACAAAGACTCATTTCTGGCAGAATTTGGGGAGAAAAAGAAAGACTTCTTCTGCTTCTGCTGCTTTCCTTACATGAAGCCAATAGTCTGTCTCCCCCGTCTCCCCCCCCCGAGAACAGAGCTGGAGACGGAATCCTGCGATCCCAAATAAAGAACGATCTATCGGTAGGAAAATGGGATGGGGAATTTTCCTGCAGACTTTTTTGGGGATTTTCCCAGGGTCTCTGGTCCACAGGATTTAAAATTATGAGTTTGGTGGTCTCTGAGGTCAAAAGGTTGGTGACCCCTGGTATATATTGCTAAAGCTAAAGTATATATGCTTAAGAACATACAAACTTGATAGAAGTAGCATTTAAAAGTAAGGCCTGACCAAAAAATGTGAATTGAATAAAAACTACATATTACAATTAATTACCTGTAAAATAAACAATCAAGTGCTGAAATTAATCTTTATACGCACACAAACACACACACACACACACGCACGCACACACACAAACCATTCTCATATAGAAACCACTTTCACATGAGAAAAAGACAAATGTTCCCATCTGCATTTTTGTTTTGTTTCCAGTAGTAGCAGCACAAAAGACAGAGAAAGAAATAGAAAACATAGCATAGGGATGAGGTAAGAGGTACCAGTCCTGGAAGTGTAGAAAAGAGAAAAAAAAATTGTTATTGTTGGAGTCATCAGACAAACAGAAGATATGAGCCCTATCCTTCCTAAATCAAGATGGACTCTAGATCTAGACTCTAGTTGATCTTTAAATATATCCAAGCTTTTGGCAGTTGTATCTGAAGTCATTTTCAAATCCCACTGACTGATTTCCAGCTGGAGCAACATTTTATTCTCAGTAAATAAAAGGTTTATTTATATGTTTATAAGATTTATGTTCTGACCATCTCAAATCGAAGAAACACTCAGATGTGTACAAAATGCAAATTTCCCCCATTATTTGGGGTGGGTGAGGAGTTCTATTGGGTAAATAGATGAGATGAAATGAGATGAGATTAGATTAGATCGGGCTTAATTTTTTCCATTTCTAGGTATAAGGAAAAAATGTATGTATGAGACACTGAAGTCATCCTCTGGTTTTGGAAACTCTTGTCCCTTTCCTAATATAGAGACTGGATTCATGATTTGCCCTAAACCATGGCTTGTTTTAACCTTGATTCATTAAATATGCTATAAATACTGAGTCGCCACATCATCGTGTCATAAACTATAGTTTTCAGATCACAGTGGCTAGAATTACGTAGCATATTAAACCAAGCAAGCCATGTTATGTTTTAAATATAATGTGAACTAAGCCATAGTCAATATACCTTATTTACTTACTTACTTACTTACTTACTTACTTACTTACTTACTTACTTACTTACTTATTTATTTATTTATTTATTTATTTATAGCATTTATATAGCAGCCTATCTCACAACCAACTCTTGAGTGGCTCCCAATCAAAACTTAAAAGATATATAAAATCATTTTAAAATTATAAATCCATTAAAATATTAAAACATTAAAAACAACAAAATTTGACACCAGACAGTTCTAGAGAAAATCCACATTATTCATAGAATTGTACATAGGTTATTCCAAGTAACAATGCCTTCCATTTGAAATAGTAGCATATTGTCTTTGAGTGGACAGCTGAAAAACATCCATCTGGAAAAATGCACGTGTGCTTGACAAATTTTAGGCCATGCTAGAAGACCAGAAATAGTCTTGTATTTTTAACTGAAAACTGAGATGTTTATTATGAATTTGGTTTCCACTACCACATTTTATGCTGGGGGGCGGGGGGAGGGAGGGAGGGAGAGTGGGAGAGAGAGGGAGAGAGAGATTGTTGATCTACAGTTTTTATGTCCGATGTGTATTTTATATGTTCCAGCACTCCCAGAAGGATCGTATCCAATTTGGAACTGAAGATCTTCTTAGAGAACCTCAGTTTAAGAAATCAAACATCTTGAAAACCAAACAGGCTGTGCTCACCGCGTCTGAAAACTTTGACAAAGTCCGAGCAGCCACTGGGGTCACTGAGGCTAATGTAAGAACTTTATGTATTGTGTGCTGCAAACCCCTTGTAATTCCTTTCTAAAGTGGGGGCTTTGGTCATTGTACAGGTATGGAGAATTTGGAATATTTGACTTTCATGAAGAGGTGGACAGAATGGCCAAACACACATGGTGGAAGGGTGTGGTCGTACTTCTAGAAACCCTATAAGAATGAAAGGGAAGAGCACACGCAGCGAGTTCTGTTCTGTAGATCACAAAGAGCATGTGTCAGCCTTCAAGATCTTTTCTACTGCTTTGCATCTTTTGGCTGCCATAAGTAACGGGGGGAGGGGATATGTCTGGGAAGAGAACTGGAGGTGTTACATTCTTGTGTTGTATAAATGAGGAGTGTGGGGGGGAGTATAAATTCCTGCTCTTAAGTTTCTATTCCTTGCTTAGCCTTCTCTTCTCTGCGCAACTGCAAATCTTTATCAAAATATGTCAAGGTCAACAGACAGAGGCCTCATCACCACCTGAAGATGCCCACATGACCATATCCAGAACTTTTAATTGGAAAAATCTTTTGAACTTTGGGGGGTGGGAATTTTAATTGTCTGCCTTTTTTGTTTCTCAATCAGAAGGGCTAATTATAAAGTTCAGTTCCGATTTGTACCCTTTCAGCCCTTTTTCCATAGCAACTCCATCCCATCCCATGATCATTCCCTACCAAGGCACACTTGACATCAACAATCAAGAGCTGCTTAAGAGTACTCATCATTCGTGTATGACTGCAAAACAGCCCTACCACTCCTTTCACCAGCTGCCACTAGTCTTTCAATTTGGAAACACAGTAGTACATTTAGGGCCATCCATCCATGTAGGGTCTTAATTTTTTTTTTCAAGGAAATTGATTTTTTCATTATTTTAGAGGAGTTAATTTTTCCTATCACATTGGCCTTGCAGCATTGGAGGCTTACTTCTGCCTGGTACTTGTCCTTGCCCACTCTCAGAGTCATTCACCTTCTCAGTGTACTAATAGAACTAATACAGTATGATAATCTTCTACCAGATTGTGGCATCATGCCCCCAAACATGCTGCTTAGCCAGCAGAAGGCTGAGGTTTCTAAGGAACTCATCTTTTCAGAATCCATTGCTATAAAAAGCCATGAATATAAAATCTGTTTTTTTTTTCATCAGTGCTCAGAATATGTGGCTTATGGTGAGACAGGATTCTGAACAAGACACAGACTGAAAGGTCTCAACTCTTGTGATTCCCCCCCCCCAAACTGTTCAATGAGCCAATCTCAAATGGATTTGATCTATCAAAGAAAATCACTAGAAACCCAAACCAGTCACACTAAGAAATGCTCTTCCTGCTCCTAGATGTCTTTTCATTCCTGGGTCATTAGGATCTTCCCATCAGAATGCAATGATATTAAACTGAAATGATACCCTTTGTTGAGCTTGCTCTTGGTACTGCCAGAGTCCCCCCATATCCTTTTCTTCAGCCATCTTTCTCAGATCATATAGTTCTATGTTGTAGATTGCTCCGCTTTCAGTTTGGTTGTTAAGCTGTAAGATGAAGACCAGTCTATTATTAAAAGCCATATAGATCCAAAGAGCTATGTTGGTTTTGGAGTTTTCTTGGACTTACATTTTTTTTAAATGATGAATATGTTAGATTTTATTAACAATATTTGCAGGCTTCCCCAAGAAGTATATAAGTATATTGTTTCTGATTTGCATGCAAAGACTAGCATGTGGAGTAGGAAGAAGCCAGGTTGGATTGGTGGATGATGCTTTGCCTACTTTATGGTTATGTGATAGGATGTTGTGGCCTGCTTTCTGGCCCAAGAAGAAACATTCAAACAGCTGGAGGAAATGAAGAATGAGAATGAAATGTCCTTGGAACAGCTTAAAGAAGAAAAGGAGGCGTTGTTACATGAATTAGAGCATACTAAGTACTCAGGAGAGGCCCGGAAAGTAGGGTGAGTACTTCAACTTGCTTTTCTTTGGCTGTGAGAAATGCACTTATGTAATCATCAGTACATACTGGTCACCAACTTGCAGAATGGTAACCTTTGTTTTCTGCTGTTCAGTATAAAGGAATGTATAGCAAGTAGCACACTGAGCAGTGAAAGTTAGAAGCTGAAGTTCATAGATTCCTTTCTGGAGTCCAGCACTGTTCCTGTTTTGCTCCAGAGCTCAGAATCTGATGAAGGAGTTACGTGATCACCTACAAAAGGAAGAAAAGAGGCGTGATGCAACTCAGGCTGAACTGGACAAGGTGAACCGGGTTCTGTTGAATGCCAAGGCTGGCATTGAACATTTGGCTTCCAAAGTTCAGCATATAAAACTGGTGAGTATTAAATGATCACTTTTTGCAGTCACTTATTGCCTATGTCTAGAGTTGGGTCTATCAGCTTTCTAATGAAGAGCTGCTTGATAACCAGCGGACACCATGGTTTCCCATTTTCACTGTTTATTTAACACCATGCCCACGTTTTCAAAAGGGAGAGCTAATTGTGTTCTTTCACAGAAGATAGGAGGAATGAAAGAGATAGAGATAGGAGAGGGTAGCGTTTATAACTAACACTGCAAAGACCCCCTAACATTTGTTGCATTACTGGGAACAATAACAACTAAAAAGTAATGTGTTTGGTGTTTTGTTGTTGTTCTTTTTATGACCCTGAGCAGATTAGTTTTCTAGCAAATTTCTGGATTTCCTGTTATTTTTATTTTTATTAATTTGATTTATTTGATTTGTCAATCACTTACAAGATAATATGTCAAGTGGTGCTCCATTCAAAATTCAAGAAAGAAACACTTAGACTCTAGATTAGAGAAAAGATATCTTTTACTGAAAATGAAGTGGTAGCATCAGTAGAATTCTGAATCTGAGAAATTAGGCGCGCAGATCACATATACAAAGTGATGGAAATGTTCCCACCCCCCATAGTTCAAATGATTCTTCCAATTAAAAGTTGTGAATATGATCATGTGGACATCTTCAGGTGGTGATGAGGCCTCTGTCCGTTGACCTTGGCATATTTTGATAAAGATTTGCAGCTGCGCAGAGAAAAGAAAGCTAAGCGAGAAATAGAAACCTAAGCAGGAATTTATACTCCCCCCTCTCCTCATTTACACAACACAAGAATGTAGCACCTCCAGCTCTCTTCCCAGACGTTGCCCCCTCCTCCCCCCGTTACTTATGGCAGCCAAAAGATGCAAAGCAGTTGTAGAAGATCTTGAAGGCTGACATAATAGCTATCTTGTATAAACATAGTTATGAATACATGAAATGGATACATATAAGAAAAATAAAAAGAAACAATAGGACAGGGACAGTAGGCACATTGGTGCGCTTTGTTGTTGTGCTATATTGGAACCAGGGCCAGTTAGCAGCATTTCTTTTTCCTAGGAAGATAGCCGCTTTGCTTCCATGGAGTTGGATGAGAAAGCGAGTGAATATGTTCTTGATCTCATGGCCCAAACAGAAGAGAAATTGCTATATTTGGTGGAATTCTTGAAGAATCAAGATAAGGCAGAGCTTCTTAGGAGAATTGAAGAAGTGGAGGTGAGTCCAGATCAGGCTAAAGAGCAATATACATTTTCTTTAAAATGTATTTGATTATTGTTTAATAAGGATTAATAGAAGAATTTATGTAGCTCAGGTTGAACTGTACAGTCCTTGGTGCTCTCTGAGCTTAGTTATTTTCTTGCTGATGTGCAAGAAAAGTGCTATTGAAGTGGATGGGAAAAAAGAAAGTAGCACTGAAGATGTTACCTAGTCTGGTAACGAAACATCTGGAGCAAATAGTCAACAGCACCAAGAATTCCACGGTTTAAAGAGATTCTTTATCGTTATCTATTCCCCAATTTTATCAAGCAGTGAAATTCTAAAAACAACACTCCAAAGTTTAGTTTCTTTTGAATGATTTATGGTATCTTTTGCAGTATTTTTTTTTTATTTATACATGACCAAAGAAAGCACTGTTTCTCCAAGCTTCTACAGAGGTTCGTGGTGGTCATTGATCATAGTAGACATTAAAACAGTTGGTAGAACTGTTAAAGGCATTCTTTGGCTGTATGTATGATTCATATAATTCTAGATAGAAACAGGTCCTGAGCCTTTTCTGGGCTGTTCAAGTTTTTACACTAACAAGAAAGCTTTCCAGTTTTGAAGGACATTTTTTTAATTAAATCTCAGGCCCAGTTAGGTGAGATTTTGAGTTTCTTGTGCAAATGTTTTTTAAAATGACCATGTTTAACATGTGTACTGTTTTAACCCCTTTTCTGAGTTTTCAGGAAAGAATATGCATGAAACAATAAACCACAAAAGCAAAGTAAGATTAGAAGTAACTAGGTTTAGCATGTTAGGCAAATACAGCTTCTAGATCAGGCTTGTCCAACCCGCGGCCCATGGGCCACATGCGGCCCAGGTCGCCTCGTAATGCGGCCCAGTGCCCACCCCAACCTTCGTGCCAGAGTCAGCGAGGAGGAGGAGGAGAGGCAGGCACGAGGTGGGGCGAGGCGAGCGCCAGGCCAAGCAGCAACAGAAAGGCGGGCGCCGTCAGAGCGCCACCTGCTGTTGCCGCCGCTGCCACCGCTGCCGTTTCTGTCCCCGCTGCCACTTCTGCCCCTGCCACCGCTGCCACTTCTTCCCCCGCCGCCGCCACCGCTTCTGCCCCCGCCACCGCTGCTGCTTCTGCCCCTGCTGCCGCTGCCCCCGCCGCTGCTTCTGCCCCCGCCACGCCGCTTCTTCCCCCGCCCCCGCCGCCGCTGCTGCTTCTGCCTTCCAGTCCTGCCTCATCCAGCCGGGCCATTTGCAGGAGGAGAGGTAGGCGTGAGGCGAGCGAGCTTCCCCGCAAAATTTGGCCGGAAAATAAACCGTGATAAAAAAACCGTGATAAAAAAGAAAATAATTTTTAATAAAAGAAAATAATAAATAATAAAAACATCTCACTAACTTAATTTCCAAATAAATTTAATATGTTAACTATGTTTTCTATGGTTTTTTTGGATGATTAGGTATCGTTACTGTTATTTTATTTTATGTGCGGCCCAAACCAAATTTTCATCTTCTAATGTGGCCCAGGGAAGGTGAAAGGTTGGACACCCCTGTTCTAGATCTTTCACTGGCCTAGTTAAGCATGTTTTGTGATCAGCCAATATATATTTTTGTGATAGGCTAGTTGTAAGCTAATACCAAATTAGTCATCCTAGAAAGAACATGGCTGATAAAGAATTGTAATTCTTACTCAATACCCTTACCCAATAGCTCCTTCTTTCCTATCTTCACTTGTTTGAATAAAATATACTCTACAGTTTCATGAGCTTTAATGTCTCTGAATTAGCACTATTAATTTGGTGAGAAAAATGTAGATCACAATTGCTGAGCTACCAGGTTTGCTAGGCTCTACCTCAGTGCACCAGCTGTCGTTGCCCTCCCCCATGTCTACAATCTAAAGTGCAGTTGTGTTGTTTCAGTTTCATTCTAAACTTGAGAGGAGATTGCCTGCCTTCAATACCAGAGTGAAACTTCCCATTGCGCAGAAGCAGGATATGTATTATGGTAAGTAAGCAAGTCTAGGCAGGGATTAGGAGGACAATGTGGCTGCAGAACAAAAACTTATATGCTAACTTTTCTGTGGCTCTGTATCCAGTGGTTCAACAAGTGGTGCGAGTACAGAATCAAGTTTAATCCAGTAGTTAAAGTTATTATTTTCTTATGACTGTGGACTGTTTATGATCTTAGTTATGACATGATTCTGTGGAATTACTGAATAGTGAGGTCTTCAGTACTTTTTAAAAGCATAAATTGCTTGCCTTTGTGCTGTTAAGATAAGCTTACAACAAAAAAGAGAAATGATCTAAAATGTCATTTCTTTTATTTACACATTTGATATAATTGTTGACTACCCCAACCTTATGTTATGATAAATGCAAGGCTGTGAGCTCCCAGCTAGGAGGCTGCAAATTAAGTCAGTTCAAGCAGAGAAATAGACAAACCTCAGTTCTGGCAAGGTAGTCTTTGTCACACAAAACACACAAGGGGCAAACTTTCCAGAAATGCGAACAGTTGGCTGCCACAACCAAACCATTCCCCTTTCCTCCTATTTATTCCCCAGCCAGGAAGGGGCCATTCAGCATCCATATTTTTTTTGTTTCCCGAGCTGGCTCATTGTCTCCCATTGTTCACCTCTCCTATCTGCTCTGCGCATACATGCATCTGGAATAGGTCCCAGCTGTTCCTCCTCCTCACTCATCTCTGACTCCAAAGGCAGCTGTCTCTCTGGCTGGGAAATGCCGGACGGCCCTGGTTCTGTCTCTGTGTCCAATGCTGAGCATCCATCAGAGCCTTCCCCAGGCTCCAGAACTGGCCCAGGTTCTTCCCCAACTTCTTCATCATTGGCAGCTGGTGGGCCACAACAGCTTTGGCTCCACAGATACATTATCTCCCTTAGTTATAAGCAGCTACAGAGTTGTGGTTTTCTGACTCTGACGTTTGTTTTATTTAACCACTCATGTGTACCATATTCTCCTGTAATAGTGGATAATCTTCCTTGGCTTATGGCACTGTTATATTTTTTAATCTATTTTTTTATCTATTTGCAGATGAGGAAGACAGTGGGGAGGAGGATGCTGATGTGGTGACAAGGGCAGCTCTGAAGCGTCAATCTCAGCAAATCATTGAGGCCAAGACCAAACGTCGCACTCGCTACAGAAAGAAGGATGGGAAGATGTGATTGCATTCTGTGTAGCCCTATCTTCATTAGATCCTGCTGTGTTTCAGCCTCCTTAGCTATTAAAAGTGCTTCCTAGTTACTGGTCTTCTGCATGAGCCAGTCCCACATTTTATGTCCATCAGTTTTGCAGAACTCAGAAAAAAAATGACCCATTTGTGGATCTGTTCCACCTCCCTGCAGCGTACACAGGAACTTAAGTGAGCTGAAGCCAGTGCCTAGCTCCCGTTTCCCTGCCTTTTAGCTATATGAGAAGAGTGGGTTCATCTATGGAGATGTGACCGTGAGGCTTCTGAAGGAGAGAAGGAAAATGTATCTAGTTCCCCATCCAAATAATCCAGATTATTTCTCAGAATTTGTAAAATCTGTACACAACTATATCGACTGAGCCTACATTTGATGATTTTGCCACCCACCCATCCCAACATTCTATCACAAGGGTGGGTGTCACTTGCTCTGTAACTTTCTGTGCAGATTAGATCACTCTTTGTTTGCTGTGTATGATGCAATAAACCCTGTTCAGGCTGAAATTGCCTGTATGTTGTCTGCCTCTGCCAAGATAAAAAAAAAATTGCATTCAGTATTGTCAGTGCCCCAGAGACCAAAGATGGCTCTGAAACCAAGCTCAATAAATGTGGATAATTACTTAGGAATATTGTCCCATGAAAATGGGAAGAAAATGAAAAAGAAAAAGGAATCCAGGAAAGGCCACAACTGGTGCACCACATAAAGTTGTGCAGACTCTTCTAGCTGTGACTGCCACCTGTTCTTCAAATAGGAGTTGCAAGTCTAGGAGAACTTCTAAGTTGCAGAGGGTCTTTCTGGGGCAGCGCCATCCCATCCAGAGTCAAAGATGACAAAGTCCCGGATCCCAGAGCCCTGCATACCCAAAGCCACTCAGAGGTTGTCCCCCATCCAGGTCCCCATAGCTTCCAGGCACCATGAAAGGGCAGCCACAGCATCACTTAGGCCACCAAGAATGGAAATATAGTGTCATCAGCATACAGTATATACCTTAACCCATGGTGATGGATGATCTCACCCAGCAGTTTCATATAGATATTGAAAAGGAGTGGAGAAAGTAGCGAGCCCTTTGGTACACCACAGAATAGTGGCCGAGGGCTGCACCTCTCACTCCCTATCAGGTCCCTATACCAATTGGGACCTGCTACAGAGAAAGGAACTGAACCAGCGCAAAACTGTACCGCCCATCCCATCCCCTGCAGACGGTCCAAAAGGATGCCAGGGTCGATGGTATAAAGGCATAATACAATTCTATTACTTTGCATGACTTAGCAATAATCTACTTAGTATATTTTGCATCGATTTGTAACTTCCAGATCCTTTTTAAGAGTACAGTAGCTTCAGGCAGAAGATAATGTAAAAGCATATTATCAATTGTTACCAAATCCAAATCCAACCAGATGAAGAATCACAACTGCAGTACCGGGTGTAATCGTGAAAAATTCATATAGTGACTCCTGTGGATCTAGGTTAAAAGCTGCTCTTTTTTTTTCTTTTACAGGAAAAAGTGAACCATATCAAAAACAGATTGAATTTCAGCCCTCAAATCTAATTTTCTATTACTAACAGCACTTACCTTTTGTCTAGCCTGTTACTGGATTAAGTCGGATAGTAAGTGCAATAGAGTATGGTGTCATCAGCATCAGCAAATTGATGATATCCCATTCCAATTCTAGTCTGGATAATTTGCCTAAGCAATTTCATGTAGCTGTTGAACAATGTGGAGGGCAAGATGTTAAAACAGGAGAGTCCCCTATCATCTGTTTGATCTGGCCCATTAAGAAAAACTAGAACTGTTGCAAATCACTGCTACAAAGGCCCAGTCTCACTAGGCCTTATATCTTGACTGATATATCACTAACAGACAAATCAGTTTTGGTACCATATCCCAGCCAAAAACCTATCTGAGATGGGTCCAGATATTCAATCTAATTTTGATGCCTGGAATTGCAAGTTCATCATCTTGATAACCGTTTCCAGAAATGGAATGGGATATTGCTAATTATCTGGATCTTATTCAGGTTGCATTTTTTCCACAGATTGAATAAAATCACATTTATTTTTAAATATTTGTGCTATTGAAAAACAGTAGTGGCGTTACTCGGTGTGTGGGAAAAGGCAATTTATATTTGTCTTTTTTCTGAAAAAGAAAATTGTATATAATGTGCATAAAAAGGAATTTGATAGAACTTTAAATTGCTCTAGCCATTCTACATGATGCAGACTCTCATCAAAACTTTGGATTGCTTTAGGGTTTTCAATGCAATTATAAGAGAAACAAATGTGGGAACAAAATGTAATGCATTATGGAATACCGAGGGCACTGAAATAATTTAAACTAACATTCAGAAGAGGGAAAATGCTGAGGAGTTTGAATTATCTGAACTTGCCAATCTAGTCTTCTGCCTTAAGACTTGCAACAGCCCCTATCCCATTCCATGCTAAGGACAGCGATTGGTAGATGTTTCCCTGCCAGTTGGGGATACTTGTGAGGAGGGGGGAGGAAACAAAGTTAGTAAAAGTCACTAGATCTTCTCCTTAAGGCGCTCAATATATCATAAATAAGAACAGGATAAGTACTGTGAATAGGGACGGCACGTTTTATGTTGGTATAGTTTCCTGCTATCTCAAGGATTAGCAGACAGCATTTTAATTTGAAAGTGGGGAACAACTTTTAAGGATGCTATCAGTTGCATGTCTACATCAAAGTCTCAGTCATTTTCTGTATAATTTAATAACTGATAAATGTGAGTAGAGTCCATTATTTTTACATACCTATAAGATCACTTCAAATATTTCTACATGGAAAACATTTCTTTCTAAGAAATAAGAAAAATATAAGCTGGAATAACGTTAAGTCTTTATAATGTGAAATATTTTAATACAAAAATTCTAACTTTGCAACAAAACCACATTTAAAACTGCAAAGTTCAAATGTTCAAATGCATGAAGTGTAATATAATGTAACTATCAGGATTAAATTACTTGGTATTTTGGACCTAATCTTAATACTAAATTCTTTTTTTTTTTTTTGTAAATTTTATTTGAGTTTTCACAAAGAGAAAAAAAATACAAATAAAACATCATTTTTGAAAGTAGCGTAATCCCGGGTTACATTTCTTTGTACAGACACAAATTCAGATTCATGCTCATTTTTATATTCTATTCCATATCTTATTACTATTTTACATTTTCTGCATAGCTTCTCCCCTCTTTTAATTTTCTCAATTTTATTTTAATTATCTCATCTCAATTCAAATCATTGTATTTATGTTTTTTGTCTGTCCTGTTTCAATCATCTATTATCTTTTCTCATTAAACAAAATTTCTCCTAGTAGTTACTGATTGGAGTATGACGCCTTTATATCTTTTAATTTTATCCATTTAACTCTTATTTAGGCTTCAATATATACCCTAAAGTTATAACATTCAATATAATACTTAACTTCCATTTGGATTCTGCTTGGTACATTCTTAAAATACACACTATATTCTTAAAAAGAGAAAAAATTATAAATGTATATAATTAAAACAACACATTCCATTCCAATTCAATTCTATCATTAATATTAATATTCATTAAAGTCTTAACATCTTTAACATTACTTTTCAATTAAATATACTTGAAACAATTATAAGCTTTCCATAGTTAATTTTCCTCCCTCTTCACTTATATTTTATAAAACATTAACTAATTAAAATGTTCCCGTTCCTTCCTAATTCAATTTTCTCATTTATTTTATTTCACTTATTTTATTCACAAACATTTCACTAAATTACACTTTTTTATCCCTCATTTTAATCATACATTGTTTCCAATTTTCTAAAGTTATTTCTATTACTAATATAACAATACAATCTTATGTACCTTTACAGAATCCCTTCTTCAGTTAGATTTTCACCCATTATCTCTAAATAGGTCCTGTTTCTCTATATCTTGCTCCGGTCCTTTGTAACTTCTTTTCCTTTCCTTCTTCCTTCTCTTCTTCTCTCTCCCTTTTACCCCCTTGTCTCTCTACCTCTATTTCTCTCTTCTGTATTCCTCTTTTCTGTTGCTTTCCAGTATTATAACTTATTTTCCGAATTATTTTTCTTTTCTTTGGTTGTTTTTTTAAGTCTTAAATTCTCCATTCTCTTTCCCCCCTTTCCTTTTTCTTCCCCACATAAAATTACTTATTCATTAAAGATGGCTTCTTCTTTGTCCCAGTCTTCTTGTTTTGCAGACGTTCCTTGTTGTTTCTCATAGTTCCAAATCTCCATTTCTAAGAATTGAAAAACGAAGCCAAAAGAACCCTTCCCTTCTTGTGCATCTTCTTTGTACTTTTTAAGTTCCATTTTCAATTTATCCAGAAGTGGTGCCATTGTATAAATTTTTTAACAACCACCCAATTGATTTTAGTCATTCAAATGTAATAACCAAGAATCCAAAGATCACCAAATAATCCAAATACACGCAAACTGTTTCTTTTTGCTCTTTTTTTCACTTTCTCTTCCTGGGGTTACTGTTTAGTTACAAAGTTTCAGTTAAAATGTATCTTTTAGAAGTCTTGTCGAAGTTTTACTGTAGATTCTTTTTATTTCCAGGTAGTCTCCTCCCTCTTCCAGATCCTGCCCTTATTCTTTTTCTCTCCCTTCCTGCTTATGAAAAAGAAAAATTTTAATGTCCAGAAATCTTTATTATCCCTTTGGCATTTTGTTTTATTTTCAGCTTAATTGCCTATTGATGTCAAAGCGGATTTTTCCGATTTCTTATTTAAGTCTCTTAGTTGTCAGTATAAGGAAGGAGAGAGAAGGAAAAAAAAGCCAAACTTTTCCCTTTTCACTTTCTTTCGCTGTTTCCGACTCTTCTTTGGGAGCGATGTTATTTTTTGTAAGTTTAAATTCCAGAGTACCTTGATTGTTGCTTTTACAATTTAACCCGGTCAGCCAAAACTTTCACTTCTTATCTTCCTCCTGCACATTCTTTTCCGGTTGAGTTCTTCTTTGTGGTGGCCATTTCTGGCCACTGCTGCAACCGCCTTTGGGAAAGGGAGTAATGGCCAGCTGAGGAGGAGAGAAGCAGCTCTCCTCGACCCTGCTGGCGGTCTCCCCCCTCTTCACCACCTCTACGGGGTGGCTTAGCTCTGAAACCAGCCGGCTCGGGGCACTCCAGCAGCGAGCCCAGACAGAAACTGTGCACGATCGAAGAGACTTCAAACCAGAAGACCCTAATCTTAATACTAAATTCTGAATTGCTCCTGAAAAAATGCTGCAATTTAAATTTTAGAGTTAGGACTATGATGAAATTATGCAGAGAAAAAAGACCAAGCTAAAAGTTTATCTTACACAGAACATGTTTTTTAAATATTTTTTTATTGAATTTTACACAATTAAAAACAAAAATACAAAACTATACAACAAAACAACACAAATGTAATCTTTACAATGTTGTGACATCTACTTTCCCAGTTTTTGTTAACTATCTATAAAATTTGTTTATATTATTTTTTATTCTTATCATCCTATCATCCAACCAATTACACCATTTTTTTCTAGACTACATAATATTCCTTCTCTTCCCTCTTGTAATTCCAACATGAGTTTTACCATTTCTGCACAATCCGTAATTTTGTTTATGATCATCTGTCTGTGGGAGTGCTAAGTTTCAACTTTGGGCATAAGTTATTCTTGCTGTTGTTAGAATGTGTATTATGATGTATTCAATTTCTTTCTTAAGTGTTCCTCTGATTATCCTTAGCAAAAACATTTCAGGCTTAAAATGAAATCCAATAATTTCTTTCAACCATGTTCTAATTTTATTCCAGTATTCTTTTGCTTTGGGGCAGGACCACCACATGTGAAGGAAGGTACCTTGTTTATGTTTGCACTTCCAACATTCGGGGTTCATATTTAGGTAAATTTTCGTCAATCTTGCTGGTGCTAGATGCCAGCGATAAAACATTTATAAAGGTTCTCCTTATGCACTGCAGCCGTAATTAATTTATAATTTTTGGTCCATAATTTTTCCCAATCTTCTAACTGCATATTATAGCCAAAAATTTTCACCCAGGCTACCATTGTTCCTTTAAGTTTCCTCATCCCTATCAAATTTGAGTAAATAATTATATATTTTGGTGATAAATTTATCTTCTGATCCTAATAAAATTTGGTCAATTTGTTGAGTGTTCTATCTATACCTTCTTCTATTCTTCTATATCCTTTTTAGATCTTGTTTGCAACTGCAAGTAAGGCCACCAATCTATCATTATTCCCTCTTCTCTCAGTTCTTGGTTCATCTTTAATCTACCTAGATTATCTAATAATTTACTGTACCTTATCTTTTTGGATTTATCTAATGTAATTGGATATATCATAGCTTCCATTGTTCATAACCATCCTTGGATTTTAATATAATGTTTTTTTATTTTCTCCCAAATTTGTAATAACACATCTCTAATGTGATGGTTTTGAAAGTGTAAATATGGTTTACTCTTTTTCCCCACAAGACATTGTGCCACCCTATTTGCAGATCATGCCCTTCCAATAGCTTACATAGAACATCTTACGAATGTATATTTTTGTAATCTACAAAAATATTTGTATGTTACCTGTTTTTAGCACTCCCTGTTTTTAAAACTGTTCCTGCTATAGATTTCAAAAAATTCAAATATCTTCACTTTTTATATACAACAATTCATGTTTCTCCTTTACTCACTCCCTTGGTACTTGAATGAATTATTGAATTGTGGATAAGAATTACTCTCAATTTTGATCATTCTCTTCAATCTAGATGTCTAGTTTTTCCTGTAAACAGTTTAGATGAGAGTCGATGTGGCTTTATGATTAGAGAGTTATTTTGAAACTAGACGGAGTAGAGGTGACAAGAAAGCAGTCTTTTAATACTTAACGAACTGTCACAGAGAAGGGGCACACCTATTCTCCAAAGCACCTAAGGGCAAAACAAGAAAGAATTAAGAAATTTGCTGACAATGAGAACAGTGGAAAGCTGTGGGTTCTCCATCACTGAAGGTTTTAAGAAAAGATTGGATAACCATTTGTCCAGCATGAGATAGAGTCTCCTATTCGAGCAGAAGGTTGAACTAGACCTCCAAAGTCACTTCCAACTCTGTGTTTTCTAAGATTTCTATAATCCAGATGGAAGATAACCTGTGAAACTCTATGGTGACTTTGAATTGAAGCTCTACTAAAGATTCATCTGGATTATGTCACATGCCATATCATGACATATCACATTTTTGGCCTTTGCAAAGCTGGGGTGGGTGTGGCCTGTGTGTGACACATCTGGCCCACAGGCCGCCAGTTTGATACCCTGATCTAAATAGGTGAATTATAAATGGAGGTTTTAGAAAATAGGATATAACAGTGCTGACATTGATAATAGTTTTTATTTTTTATGTTTACTGCAATTCTATTGTGTGTGCTCAAATCCATATCTGACTATTTGACAATAAAATTTACTTCAAGAAAAAGCAGATGATTGCAATTTCAGTATTTTTATGTATTTCAAAATTAAATGTGAGCTCATTTATGTAAGATGGGCAGCAAATAAATGTAATAAAAAATAAAAACATGAAAAAAATATTTCAAACTTTCAGATATGCAAAATCTCTTTTTCTAAATTCCAGTTTTTCAGATCCTCTATTCACACCCAATATTTGATAATGTGGAAGAATTCTGGCATCCTACAGCATGCTAAAGGAGGAAAGTTGGATCTTTAAAAAGTGGTGCCTGGAATACTTGCAGTTCCTTAGTTATTGTAAGAAGTAAGTGAGTCATTTTCACATGCTATTCCAGCTCTTAGAGGGAAATTAGCTTCAAGTTTCCTTGCACTCTCCTCTTCAGCTTCTATTCCTCATCTCCTCAGCATGAAGTTGTTTGAACAGCAATAAGCTCTTTGGCAGATGTGTATTTTTCTTCCACTCTAGTTAGGCATGGAAAGGAGGAACAAGGTTGTATAAGCAGCTGGTAACCGAAATGCCTTATCGGTAAGGCCTATGTTTGAGAAAGAATGTCCGAATGGCAGCCCGGTTGACGCACAACTATCGAAAAGTAAGGCTGGAGCCAATAGAGAGGCAGCAAAAGAGAAAATGCGCCCTTTTACGATCCGCCAATAGTCCAGTTCTTTCCCTCGATCTCTCGAGGAGCGAGAAGGATATCGGCGCGCCTCGACGTTTATTCTCCCCTCAGGTTTCCGGACCTGATCCCCAAGGGCCAACCAAGCGCGAGTGGTAAACCTGAGCTAGCTCGCCTCTCCTCCACGAGGCTGCTCAGCCATCGCTCTGGCTATCCGCTAGGCTGCTGCCATCTCTGTGGAGCCCGGAGGCTGGGTGGAAAAATCGTCAGGTGGGCCAGAGGCTCAGCCCTGCCCTCCCGCAGGGCAGCGCGGAGCTGTTGATACCTACATTGCTCCTGGCAAAGCAGCGACCGACGGCGGGGCAGCGGCGGCCAAGAGATCCCGAGGCGGCGATGGCCAAAGCGGAGATCGCGATGGTACGCATCGGGTCTCGGGAGAGGGCGAGGGGGGCGTATTTCGACTTTGGGGACTCATCGGGGGCAACAGAAGCACGTGACCGTGCTCTCTCGGAGGGCTGTTGCGAGAGGGAAAAGCATTTCGACCCGTGCACCTCCTCCTCTCTTCAGGGCTGCGTGAGGCTTAGCCGGTTGACCTCTTGCTTCGGGCCACTCTCAGCAAGCCTCACACCTCACTGGGTTTTATTTCGCCCTCAGACTCCGGAGGATGGTGTCTGTTTATCAGTTGCCAAATTTTTCAGAGTTTTTCCACCTTTGTCCAAGCAAGCTCAGGAGGTGGGCCGCTTAGTTCCCGCAGTGCCCTTTTAATTGAACTGCAGGAGCTTGTATGGATCTTGTCTAAAGAAAACCCCTTCAGCCGGCAGTCCGAAACTTAGCGACCTGAAGGACGATCTCCTTATCGAATTACTTCGATAAGAGGCAGAACTGCTGATTTAACCCCTTCTCTCTTCTTGCCCATAGAGAAAAAATGGACTATTAATATTAGTAATGGCGCAGACGTTTTATTCCCACAGCAATAGCTGGTTGATGGGAGGCATGTTGGAAGTACCCAAAATTTTTGACCTCCTGTAAAGAATTAAGCATCAACCATTTTAAAGAGGAATGATTAAAATCCATCATCACCATCACCTTAAACCTAAAAACCTGGCTTGAGGTCCCTTACTTTGACCTTATAATTCACTTCAGGGTAAAGAGTAAAGATTTCTCTTCAACAACCCAAAAAAGAACATGCATGTCAGGGAATATATAAAGAAAAGCAGGGCAGAGAATTGGGATGTGTATTAATATAACAAGGGGAAATATTTGAAAATTTGTAAAATATTGTTAATATTTTAGAGCAAGATCATGTTTCCTCCCCATATACATAGCAGTGCTGCCTTTATGAAAACACTTATTGTCAATATTCTTATCTGGTGCAGCAATTATTTAAAGTTGGTAATAATTGACAATTGGTATGTTGCATCTTATATATGAAAATCTGAGACAGGGAGATTGAGCAATGTATTAGTAAATTTACTTATGTACTTTTATTTCATAAACTTGTGCCTTTGTAGAGTAATTCCAGCTGATATAGAAAATAGAGATGTGTGGCTTTGAGAAGTAAGAAGAAAGATACAGCAATTTTCTTTCGTGCCAATGTTGAAGGATGCCAACATTTACTGAAACATGCCCTGCCTAGTGCCTGGCACCAGGCAGTGCACAGATGGTGGTAGTATTACATTCACACCTCTTGCCAGACCGGTCCTGTGGCTTTCCTCTATAGGGAATGTCAAAGAAGGTCACGAGTGAAACCGCAGTAACTGGATCAAGAAGCAAGGCCAAGAGGGCAGAATGTCTCTCCCAGAGCCATGTTTGATTGTGCATTTTGGTGGTGGCTTTCCCACTGAGGAGAGGATTACGTTTGGATATGCACATATGGCGTGAGGGAAGGTGGTGGAATGGCTGTGTACAAATTTCATTCCAAGAGAAGAAGGAGAGACTTCTGTGATACTCCTTTCACCAAAATGAAAGACCTATTTATTTATTTATTTGTTTGTTTATTACATTTTTATATTTTTATACAGTATATTAAGCAGTTGGTGAAACTTAACTGACATAAAGACTGCTGAAAGCTTCTCAATAGTGGAATGATTCATTTTGAAATGAAGAACTCATTGATATTGCAAAGGCTTGGCTCCTAAGAATCTGTAATTATGTACCCATTAAATACAATATTAATATTCAATTTCTGTGTAATTGCTCTCTACTCAGCAAGGCTAATAAAAAACTAAACAATAAAACAAAGCCATCCAAATTAAGTGCATGTTTAATATAATTTTGCAGCTTATGGGAATAACTACCTCTTAAACTGTATATAGTTAATATAAGATAATGTAAGATAAGATTCACACAACTACATGGTGTTTACTGAAGAAAAAGTTTAATTTGAACAAAGAACATTGGACAAAAGATCTTAATTAACTAATTAGCTCTTAATTAAAGATCTAAACAGAGATCACAAGACTTGTGTATCATATTTACAGTAAGTTAGCCCTGATTTATTTCTACCCAGTTTTCTGTGCTTGGCAAGTGCTCTAGAGCAGGGGTCCTCAACTCATGGGCCACAGCCTGTTTGGAACTGGCTGCGCAAGCAGCAAGTGCACAAACTTATGCATGCAGCTCCATTTGCATGAGTGGCGGCTAGTGTGTGTGTGTGTGCACACACGCACGCACGCGTCTGTGTATGAAGCTCCATTTGTGTGAGTGACAGGCACCCCGCCACTCATACAAATGGAGCTTTATTCACACGTGCATGAGTGCCTGCCATTTGCGCAAATGGAGCTGCATGCGTGGAACCATTTCCTCTTCTGCTGGTGCACGAAGCCGGAAAGGTTGGGGAACCACTGCTCTAGAGGAGTATCTGTTGATTAGCCTGTGGCTTCTAATGTAGCTCTATCATTTATAGGCAAAACATTTCCAATATACCTACCTCTCCATACCAAAGGGTTCTCTCTATAGCTACATATTCAAGAACAGTTGTTTATATGACTAGGAATTCCAGGAAGGGTTTTGGAAATCTGTGAAGATAGCCCCTCGATCCTTTTCCTCTGTCATCCAGAACTAAGAATGCTCTGTATCCAGTGATTGCAGGAGGAAAGACTGAAATCCATAGATCATTCAGAGGACTGACATTTAATGCTATCAACTTCTGCCTTCTTGATCTCTCTGCTCAAGCTATCTGGTATAAGGACTTCAACCTGGCAGACAAATTATATGGCTGGGAACAGTAAGACTATACAAGTGGACTCATGGCTACTCTTGCACTCCAAAGCACTCTGCTTCCAATAGTCAAGAACTTTTTTCCAATCTCAGTTCTTTCAGAAGAGGTTTCAACAAAGAAAATAGGGAAGGGGGAGAGAGAGGGGGAAAGAAAAAAGGAGAGAGGGAGAGGGAGGGAAAGAGGAGGGATGGATTCTAACTGATGTTCCAGCTATGTTTCTTACTCCAGGCTCCTCCAGGCCAGGAGAAAGCTACATATTGAGACAACCAGAGTATGTACTATGGGCTGCCTTGTTCTTACATACTATGTACACTGCATAGCACCTGCAACTTATTTGCAGAGGAAGAATGAGGAAATTATAAAAACACAAAGCACATCCCTCCAATTACTGTATGGGTTGCAGGCAGGATCACTAGGATCTCAGGAGTATTATAATAGTATTAGGTCTTGGCTGACTTCATAAGCATCTGCTCCTTAGCAGTATAGCATGGAAGTGAAGCAGGGAGACACTTATTTCATCTCCACAACCCTCTCTATGGAAGTCATCCTTTGGGATTGTGAGCGTGTGAGTCTGTGTTTCCAGGTCTGCACCTGATCTGGAGAATGTGAAATTTCATGTGTTAGAGTTCTGGAAACTATGTTTAATGTTTCTTAGCTCCCCCACCTCTTTGATTTTAGTACTGGAAAGATAATAGTTATGTTAATTAGGGATACATTAGTTAATCTATTTCTAGTCCATGGCATTTCTTCTTAAATATCTATGAATAAATACATTATGATCAGATTGCCCCACTGATTTGTAATTTTTCAAAATATACTGCATCAAATAATATTTTAAAACATTTTAATTTGTATTTCAATTTTTGACAAAATACATTTTTCTAAAAATACCTCACCATTAAATATATATTATTTTTATGTAGGTCTTGGTGCATATTTTTGATTAAGAATCACATCACAATATTTGGAGACATATGAAATCAAAAAGTTAATTCCATTTAATCTGCATGTTCACTTAGGAGGTATAGGTCAGGTCATTGGCTTCCAAAGATAGACTGATTACACCTTTATAGATGGCCTTTTTTCTTACTGGCAAATCTTATTCATAAACAGATCTCTGGGTTTATTTATGGCTTACCTTTTGCCTCAATGTGCTGAAAATGACTAAGCCTAATAAAAGATATGGTACTCTTATGTTACAACAATTTTGAGTGAGATAAGATTGGGTTTCCTAACCCTCTGAAGCAAGGAAAGGGCCTTTTCACAAAATACACATTTATCAGGCAAACAAATGAGGCTGCCTAATCCCAATCTGAGTTGGTTTCCTGCTCTTTAAGACTTTCATTATGACCTTTTGCAACTCACCTTGCCTTTTTTTTCTGGTGGGCCAGCACATCACCTATCCTTTTTAATTTCTAAGAATACCTCTGGGGCTTACATAGGAATAGAAGCATTCTTGAAAACCAGGATGGGGCTGGAAGCTAATTCATTCTCTAGCTTATTCCTTACCTTTCACCAGACGCCCTTACAGCAGTGGGGAGAAGAGGCTGAAGATGGAGCCATCTATAGCATCATCCTTGAGCGAGTGAAGGCAGAGCCTGCAGCCAGAGGAACATCTTCCTTGGTAGGTTCTGTTATCATTCAAAGAAGAACAAGAACCTCTCCTTTTTTATCACAAGGGAAAGAAATTAGTGGAGGTCAGGAGGAAAAAGTAATTCACTGAAAGTGAGACATTTTTCATGCAGTTGGTCTTAAGTTAATCATTTTGAAAAGTTTTTCATTCCATTGAAATGATAGAACCTATCCCTAGGTTTAATGTTACCTGGAGGAAAGGGCACTTAGTGGCCAATGGCCGCAATGGCTACATGATACTTATAGTATCTGATCCAACCTACAGCTCAATACCAGTTACCAGAAAAGTGATGCTGCCTTATAATACTTTGGACTTCCAAGGCTCCAATGATCCTGCACTTAGAGCAGAGAATGCTGGGCTAGATGGGCCTTTGAACTGATCATAATGACTCCTTAAACACAAGCATGTGATTTTCTTGGCAGCAGTACAGAAATGGGTTGTCTTTACCTTCTGCTGGTAAGGCCCTGAGATATGCCGATGGTCTCCTACTTAATGTCCCATTCTGCTAAACCCTTCAATGTCCCATTATGTTTAACCCTTTCGGATCAGTCAAAGAGCCGCCATTTACTTTGGCAAGCTTCAAATATATACTTTTGACTTATTTATATGCAAGAGCAGTGTTGTTGCATGACTTACCATTTATCTCATGCCTACCCTTTTCCCAGAAGAAGCATCCAGAAACATCAGAATGTCCTTTTGTCCAGTATCGTACTTGCAAGAGGCGTACATTGCGGGCTGCCACACTCCCTCAGCTAGTGAAATGGCTGCTGACAGCCAACAAGGAGGGTGACCTCAACTACACATCTAGCTTCCTGGCTACCTATCAAGCCTTTGCTACTCTCATGCAGGTGTTGGAGTTGCTGCTGCCTCTTGGACCAGACAAGTGAGCCACTGAGACAGGGTGGATGGTGTAGATGTGGAGAACACAGGAGGCTCCCAATTCAGATCTCCAAGGAAGGATTGAATTAGGAACTTGGCAGAACAGAAGTAGAGAATATTCTTCTGCTGCTTCTGGCAGCTTCCCTGTAGATAGACTCTTTCATGCCAGCATAGCTCAATGTAGCTTCATAAAAATCTAATTATTGACTCAAAGCATATGGCACAAAGAATACCAGGAAACAGCTGGCAATAAAAGACAGCATGATTGCAGGACAAAACAGTCACAAATGTTCAGTTATAGAGCATAATCCACCAGGCTTTTGATTTATCATATTGCAAGAGTCCACTTTGTTTGTTTGACATGTTTACCGCCTATCTCACACAGAGGCGACTATGGGTAGGCTTACAAACATTATCTTTGAGTCATCCTTATTTGTGAGATCTCAACTCCCAGAATTCTTAGCAGTAGCCATGCTGAGTGAGGAATTCTCCACCCATCTGGAGGGAAAAGGTGATTTATGCATAGTACTGTACATTTTGTGGACCCATACGAACAATTCCACCTAGTGGTTAATCTGAGAGTTTCAAATGATTGCTTGTATCAAAAACTAGCCCAGAGTCATTAGTTCTAGCTGCTCTGAGTCTAAATTATGATGCTCAATAGGAGATAAGTGATAAAACTCCTGCTGCTGCACAAGGATGCCCTACAGTAATTAAGACTTTAAAAAAAAGTAAGAATGTTCTGCCTTCAACAATATGATTGAGTAGTAAAAGAAAATATTTCCAAGAAGAGGAACAGAAGCAGGGGAAATGTTATTGTTTAAAAATCTCCTTTCATGTCTTTGGGGGGAAAGGGAGGTTCTTATGAGAAGAGGGCATGCAAGAAAAACATTACAGGTGGTCCTTGACTTACACGTATTTGTTTAGCAAGCTTTGAAGTTACAGCATCACTGAAAAAGTGACTTACAATCTATCTTCACATTTACAATAGCTGCAGCTCCTCACAGTCACAAGATCAAAATTTGGGTGTTTGGCAATTGGCATGTGATCACCATTTCTGACCTTCAGAATCCATTTCTGACAAGCAAAGTCATTTGGGAAAGTTGGATTTGGTTAACAACCACATGATTCACTTAACAATTAAACAATTAAATACTTAAACTCACTTAACAATTGCCTTGCTTAACAATGGAAATTCTGGTCCCAATTGTGAAAGTTGAGGACTACCTCTAGGTACCAGATTAATGTGAACCTTGATACGGGAGGGGCAACTTTATTGAGTGAGATGATTAGAGTAAAATAGGGACAGTTGAAAGCCAGGAGTGGCTTGTGTGGAACAAGAGTATCACCCATGGCTTGGGGTGAGTGTGGATCAGGAGCTGATTGTATTTCTTTTCTGACTGCAGGGCTGTACTCCTTGTATTGGAACAGTGGCTACGGCAGCACCCTCAGGATTTCTGGGAACCTCCAGAGTATCCTAATCTGCACAAAATCTTGTGTTTTCTTCATCAATCTGCTCCTAACTCCCCAGTGTGTGCTTTGGCAATGGGATTGCTACAAGCCCACAAAGAAAAGGAGGCATATGGTAAGAATAATTTAGGACCAAAATTGCCAAGCATGACCTATTTTCTCAGAGTTTCTAGTCTGGATCTATCCATTCTGACTTCTGCTCCCATCAATATGCTACTGTTCTCAGGTGGAGGTGTTGTTTTCATATCTCTGACATGTCTGGTTTGATTCAGCTCCCTGAAACCCAAACCCAGTTCCTCACTGGCTAAATTAATTCAAATTTAAGGATGAAAGGAGATACATACCAGCTATGCTCTGGGTATGCCTGCCTGTCCACACAGAAAACTATGTTACTGCACTGAGTTTTTGGCCATAACCCTTTTGTTTCCAACAGATGCTATCATCCAACAACACCAATTTGGGAACAAAAGCACCAACATTTGTGGTTCAAATAAATAGCAATAGCACTTAGACTTATACACCATTTCACAGTGCTTTACAGGCTTCTCTAAGTGGTTTACAGAGTCAGCATATTACCCCCAACAATCTGGGTCCTCATCTTACAGATCTAGGAAGGATGGAAGGCTGACTCAACCTTGAGCTGGTGAGAATTGAACAGCTGAACTGCTGGCAGCTGGCTGTCAACAGAAGTAGCTTGTACTGCATACTAACCATTGCGCCATCATAGCTCTTAATAAATACATGTGTTAGTATTACTGTACATATGTAATACATTATTTAAAATGGATCAAATTATAGCCTGTGCTCTCAAATCAATATGGTTGCACAGATTTTGTAAAAGTCTCTCAGCTCAACGGAACAGAATATGAATGGTGTTTGCCTTCTCATTGTGTAATCCCAGGAGCGGACAGGCACTAGGTTAGTCTGAGCTGAAATTATCTATTGGCCCTTCTGCTTATCAACCCAGGGTATCATCCAGCTCATACTTATGCCTTTTTTGAAATTGCTATTATTTTCTACAACAGCCTTTTTTAAACCGGTGCCTCTCAGATGCTGAGGCTAAAACTCCCATCATCTCAGCCCATCATGTAGTGATGTGCTGTAAGAATAAGGAGCATTATCTTCTAGTTCCCTGCTGCTGGAAGAGGTGGTAAATTAACACCTCTGGGGAACACAGAATGAAATGGTAAAAGTTTGAACTGTACCTCTTTCTGCTGCAGATGAGAAACGGTTTGGCCTGTTTTTTTTAATGTTCCTTTTTTATAAAAGGCTATTTGTAGCAAACTAAAACATCAGGAAAGGATTGTTGCTATGTTGACTGGAGCTACTGAGCACTGTATTTCAACAGACCCCGGAGTTTCCCACATATGTGATTAAGCATGCGGGCTAGGCAGGCTTGCTATTTCCACAAAGGAAGTTTCAAATTGCAATCCTTTTCCTTTATAGAAGCAAAAAGGCATGCATCACCTTAGTTACAGAGAATAAGAATTACAGTGGACTGGTGAAGGCAGCTTTAGTCAATGAGATAAAAGTTCTTTAATTCTGAATCTAGCTAGCCCTCTTGGTTTATTTGGATATGCAATGGAAATAACGTGTTTCTCATATAATAAGGCTGGGTCTTATTTTTTTTTTGAGCCCCGAAAAAATGGCTAGGCTGTCTTTTCGGGGGTGACTTAATTCTCCCCCTTGCATCTTTGGGCGGGCGGGCAGCGACGGCTTGGATGTTGACCTCGGCGTTGGTGGGGCACTTTGTATCAGGGTCAACGCAGGCAGCACCATATCCAGGTGTGCAACAAAAGTACTTCCTAACGGCAAGCCCCCCCCATTCCCCCATTTCACATGTTTTAATATAGGCCTTAATTTGGGGGGAGGGGCTTAATTTCATTTCATGCCTATAAAACAAGTTGGGACTTCCTATTGGGGGAGGCCGTATTGTTGGAGAAATAGGGTACTATCCTCTATTCTGTTCTCTAAGAAACACCATTCTGATACAAAAGAAAATGTTAAAATAATAGAACAAAATAAAATACATTATACCAAAAACTGAGAACTATACATATAATACCTATGTAGCCATGGCCTAGAAGGTGATCCAAATCTTCACAGTCTTTTTAAAGGCCAGCAGGGTTAACACCAGCCAAATTTTAGGTGGGTGCACTTCCATGGAACAGGTGCAATGACAGAGAAGACATACCTTCTAGCTTCCATTTGTGATACTGCTTACTTGATGGGACCTGGTGCATGCCAACCCTATTATATATTGTAGGTTGGACAGAAGATTCCACAACTATCCAGTCCCTGTGCAATGTAAGGCTTTATAGGTAACCACCAGTACCTTAGAATTACATCTACTGATAACCAGTGTGGCTCACAGAGTAATTGTTATATCTGGACTAACCAATGTGCACCCATAACTATTTATCTTGCTGTCTTCTGGACCAGATGAAAATTCCCAACACATAGAATCAATTTCCCAAGGCAGGAGTCATTTCAAGAAACTTCAGTGGCAACCTCTATGAAGTGTGTTGCATAGTCCACATAAGAGGTAACTGTAAGTAGGACTCCCTGACCCTACTTACAACAATTGGCACATAAGAATAAGTTGTGCAAAGGCCCTCACAGACATACTGTAGCTGTACCTGCTATTTTAACAGGAGACAGGAGTCTAATGATTATCTGCTCCTGCTGGATTATATTTAAATTTCATGTAACTTATGTACTGTAAGGAATGAAGAACAGAGAAATGTGCTGCATTCTGTTCTGCTAAAGAAATTAAAATCTGTCAGTACAGAACTCCCAAGAATCAGTGCGTGGGTACAAATAAATTAAGCAGTCATTTTAGGCATTAAATTTACCAGAATAGTATATCATATAGTGTTCTTAAAGTTCTCAGTGTAGACAGATAGAGATGTTACATTATATGGAAGCCATGTAAAACCCTATATATGAGGCCATGCAATCTTTCTCTAGTCTATTCTGAGAGTTTAAAGATTTAGAAGTAACCAGGTCCTGGTACTCACAGGGCAGAAGAAGGAATATGTAACTTTAATACTGAAAGATAAGGGGGAATAAGAATATTATGATACCTGGAATAAGTTTTACCTGTGGTTGCAAAAAAGAGGGGAAGGTCGGACCAAAAATAGCTAGGAGGATTAGAATCAAAATGTAAATATGGGACCAATAATTAGAATGTTAATGGTTTGGTTATATTTTTGTATGTAAGGCAAAGTAATGCCAAAATGGTTGCACTGTGCTTGATACTTATAGTTATAAACAATACAAATATATATTTTAAAAAAGGAATATGTAGAATATATTCAAACAGCCACATATGCCATCTACCATATATGGCTGTTTGGATATATTCTACACATTCCTTCTTATGCCTGGTGAGTACAGGACCCGGATACTCCTAAACCTAATGCACTGTTATGAAGTTATACAAATAAATTCAATTCCTGATGGAGGTTTTGATCCCCATAGACTAACATAACGGATCTAGTGGTCTAGAGATACCCTAGTCACCTCTTGTTTGGATTTCTATAATGTGGTCTACACAGGGCAACTCTTGAAGAGTTTTCAGAGGTCACAAATGGTACAGAATGATTTGGCACAGACAGTTCTGGGGGCCTCTAGGGTGGAACATGTAACACCATTGTTACACAAACACCATTAATTGCTGGTTTGCTTCTGAATCCAATTCAAGGTGTTAATTATCACCTTTAAAACCCTTTATGGCATGGGACCAGATTGTCTGAGGAACCATCTCATCACAATGGGATTGGCCAACTTCAGCTGCTCCAGCAAAAGAGGCCTTCTTCAGACCCTGTTGGCTCAAAACTTTAAGCTAATGGGGTCCAGGAGAAAAACCTTCTCTGCTATGGCTCCCTCTCTCTGGAGTAATTTGCCACTAGAGGTAAGATCAACTTCCACCCTTCTGGCTTTCCAGAGGGCCTTTAAAACATGGCTCTGCCAGTTGGCTTAGTGTCCTGATAGGGGCACATTATGCTGGAGTTGGCTGGTTGAGTGACCCCCATTCCATCTGCATTTTTGGCTTTTAGCCTTAATCGTTGTTAATTTTAATGTTTTCATATTTATGTTTTTATATAACTGTAAGCTGTCCAGAGTGACTTGGGATAGTGAGACAGAGGGATATTACTTATTTACTTACTTACTTACTTAATTAATTAATTAATTATGCATGATCCAAAGAGACCTTTAAAAGACTGTTTATATAACATACTCTTGAAACAAGCCACAACTGGCACATCATCTCCCAGAAGTCCAGAAGTTCTTCAGGAAGTAAATATTAAAAGCTAGTGTGCAATGAGTGTTTTTGATGCTGGCATTTTGGTCTCATGCAATAGCTTTCTTACAGCCATTGCTTGAATCCTCTTTTTTCTATTTTCCTACAGGAGGCAATTCTTCAGGGATGAGACCATCACAGGTGATCACAGAGGCAGCTGAGACAGATAACTGTGAGGAGACACCAGCACTGATGTCCTTCTCTGTGGATGAAGTGGCCGAACAGCTGACACTGATGGATGCTGTAAGACCTGTTGGGACCAGGGATTGAAAATAACTTGGAAAAGAAAACAGACTATGGCTATGATGAATAGGGTAGTTCTGAAACCCTTTTGAAATTGGCTAGATGACAGAAAAGAGAACCTATGTCACTTTTTGCAGTTCTGATAGGCAGCATTTTGGTGACCATGAGCTACATTTTATGTTGTAAAGAGGGGGTACTAAGGACCATAAAGTGGATGGGATGGATGCAGCTGCTGTGGGGGTGAATTTGCTTTGCAATATGTCTTGTTTGAGGCCTTGGATCTTGAAAACCTGCTCTGAAATCACTTAATGCACTGGATGGTCCTCAAATGGTGCTGAGTTCCTCCTTTCTCCTTCCCTTTCCCCAGCACCTGTTTAGAGCAGTGCTACCCTTCCACTGCCTTGGCTGCATTTGGTCCCAGCGAGACAAGAAGGAGAATCAGCACATGGCTCCTAGTGTCCGTGCTACTGTGACCCAGTTTAATGCAGTCACCAGCTGTGTCATCACATCTGTGCTGGGGGATGTGGCTATGCGCATTCCCCAGCGTGCATACCTGCTGGAGAAATGGATCCAAATTGCTGGAGTAAGTCAGGAAGAGGGTTGAAGTGGTGGCAGTGGGAAAATGAAGCAGGGCTGAGCATCTCTTGGGAGACTGTGAATCAGAGATGTAGTGACTGCCCAGGTGCATTCCTTATTTGTGACTATTTCTTGGCAATGTTTATCACTAATGCCTCTTGCAAACTTTTCCAATTGTCATCCCTGAAAGGGTTTTCTTGTTTTTCTGCATGAGGTGAATTCTTCTCAATTATTGTATACTCTGAGCCTGTACATTTCTGTTCCCCAAAGTAAAGGAATCCTGAGTTTTTTGGAGGAATACAAAAAATAGGGTGGAAAACTGCAAGTGGGAAAATTAAGCATGCTTGACGGGCACATAATGCATATGGACAATTGCAGGGCAGGCAAGAGGAGCAAAACATTGAGTGGGAAACTACATTGGCCAATGTTGGTGTGGCTGTAGAGAAAATGGAAAGAGGGTGTACTTAACTAAGGCTGATTATCAGCAGATAGACAGAACATGCAAAAATGAAGTCAGGAAAGCAAAGGCTCAGAATGAACAATAACTTGCAACAAAAGTCAAAGATAATTTAAAAAGTTTATTTCAACATATTAGTAACAAGAAAAAAGTCAAGGAAACAGTAGGTCCACTAAAGAGAAGATGGCAAGAAAGTAACAGGAAGTAGGGAGAAAGCAGAGCTGCTTAAACCGTTCTTCGTATCAAAAAGAAATTATAGCCCAATGTACCAAAAAATTCCTGTAAAAGACAAACTAGAAATAAAATTAAAATAAGCAAGAAAGTGGTAAGACAACACCTATCCGACCTTCCTTTTTTGCAATTTTTTTTTTGTTACAACAAAAATCAATGTGTGAACTGTGTGGTTCCATAGTGTCTTACATTTTGATACAAATGTGGCAATTTTCCTCTTACTTAATATAGTTGACAATTTTTCAAATTTGATATTAATACATATAATTATTAAATCTTAGTTATTCAATATTACAGTATGTTATTTTTATGTCAATCTCTATATTCTTAACCTCACTTCTTTTACTACCAATTATATATTAATAATCATATTTGCAGTGTTTACCTAATTATATAATTCTAATAGCATTTCACAAATTTATAAATTATAAATTTCTATTATATATTCCCTTATTAATTTGAGTAGCCACTATTATATTCAAAAAAGAAAAATTCCCCTTTCAAGTCACATTTTAATACAAATACAATAACATTAATCATTCTTACATTTAACAATTTATACAATTCTAATAATACCATTATATTTTTTAAAAATTTTGCCTTTCATTGTCTTGTATAATACTTCACAATGTTCTTCTTTTCTTTTTAACCATCATCTCTTATTTGCATTAAAGCTCTGGTTTTTTGCTTCTTAGCTTGTCTCCCATGTTCCTCTCTTATATTTTCATTTCTTTCTTTTTTTTAAATAAAGTTTTATTTGGGTTTTCACACACAAAATATAAGTAAAACATCTTTTTTGAAAATAGCATGGTCCCGGGTTGAACTTCTTTATACAGACACAAAACTCAATTTCATGTTTCTTTTTGTATTCTATTCCATATCTTATACTAATTTACATTTTCTATATAGCTTTCCCCTCTTTTAATTTTCTCAATTTTATTTTGATTATCTCATCTCAATTCAAATCATATACTTTTGTCTGTTCTGTTTCAATTTCATATTAACTTTTCTCATTAAACAAATTTTCTCCTGTAGTTACTAATTGGAGTATGACACCTTTATATCTTTTAATTACATCCATTCAACTCTTACTTAAACTTCAATATATACCTTAAGTTTAAGACCTTCAATATAATACATAATATATAACTTCCAATCAAATTCTGCTTGGCACATTCTTATAATACACACTATATTCTTTAAAAGAAAGAAAGATTGTAAATATATGTAATTATAAACCCTCATTCCATTCCAGTTCAGTTCTATCATTAATAATCATTAAAACCATAACATCTTTAACACTTCTTTTCAATTAAATATCATACTTCCTTAAAAACACATATAATCTCCATCATTAATTTTTCCCTTATTTCTCTTCACACATGTTTTATAAATCATTCAATATTCCTTTTGTTACATTTATTTATTTGCAAGCATTCCACTGAATTACGATAGCTATTTTATCAGACATTTTAGTCATACATTGTTTCATATTTTCTAAAATTATTTCTGCTTCTAATATAACCATACTATCTTATGTACCTTTGCAGAATCCCTTTTTCCATTAAGTTTTCACCCATTATCTCTAAATAGACCCTGTTTCTCTATATTTTGCTTCTGTCCTTTATAACTTCTTTTCCTTTCTTTCTTCCCTCTCATCTTCTCCCTCCCCTTTTTACCCCCTTGTCTCTCTAGTTCTAATTCTCTCTTCTGCATTTCCCTCTTCTGTTGCTTTCTGATTTTATACTTATTTTTCACTCTATTTTTTTGGAGTTGTTTTTCCCAATCTTAAACTTTCCATTCTCTTTCTCCCCTTTCCTTTTTTCCCCCCATCTAAGATTACTTGTTCATTAAAGATGGCTTCTTCTTTGTCGCAAACTTCTTGTTCTGCAGGCATTTCTTGTTGTTTCTCATAATTCCAAATCTCCATTTCTAAAAACTGAAATACGAAGCCAAAAGAACCTCTCCCTTCTTGTGCATCTTCTTTGTACTTTATAAGTTCCATTTTCAGTTCTTCTAAAAGTGGAGCCATTTTAAAAAGTTTTAAACAACCACCCGATTGATTTTAGTCATTCAAAACAATAACCAAGAATCCAGAAATCATCAAATAATCCAGATAGTCCCGAGTTATATCTTCTTATTTCTTTTTTGACTTTCTCTTCCTGGGGTTTTTGTTGTGATATTTCAGTTAGAATGTATTTTTTGGAAGTCTTGTTGAGATTTTGCTGCAAGTTCTTTTTTAATTCCAGGCAGTCTCCTCCCTTCCAGATCCTGCCCTTTTATTCTTCCTCTTTCCTTTCCTGTTTTCAAAAGCTTTTAATTATCCAGAAATCTTTATTATCCCTTTGACTTTTTATTTTCAGCATTAAATGCCTATTGATGTCAAAGTGGATTTTTTTCCAATTTCTTGTTTAAGTCTCTTAGTTGTCAGTATAGGAAAAGGAGAAAACCAAATCTTTTCCCTTTTCTCTCTCCTTCGCAGCTTAAAAATCTTCTTAGGGAACAATGTTATTGTTTTTTAATAGTTTCAATTCCAGGTTACCTTATTTGTTGTTTTTGCTGTTTGACCTGGTCAACCAAAACTTTCTCTACTTATCTTCCTCCTGCACATTCTTTTCTGGTCAAGTTCTTCTTTGTGGTGGCCATTTCTGTCCACCGCTGCAAACGCCTTCGGGAAAGGGAGTAATGGCCAGCTGGGGAGGAGAGATGCAGCTCTCCTCAACCCTGCTGGCAGTCTCCCCCCTCTTCACCACCTCTATGGGGTGGCTTAGCCCCGAAACCAGCCGGCTTGGGGTGCTCCAGCGGCGAGCATGGATCGAAGCCTCGCAGAGATGAGGTTTCGGTCTGGCACTGAAGAAGCTCAAACCGGAAGTCCTTATATATTTCCATTTCTATACCACGTCTTGACCTTTATTTTTAAACATTTCTTCCTCCTCTATTATGCCATTGTCTCATTTCCAAGTTATTTACTCTCATCCCTATCTTTCTCCCAAAGATTTCTCTTTGCAATTCCAATTCCTGTTTAATTACCTTTACAGTACTCTCTCCTCGGTTTACATCAATCATTATATTTATTTTTATTTCCTTTTTATCTTTAGTTCCTCTTTCAATTGGCTCCTCCTCTTCCTGGTCCTCTTACTTTCTTCTTGTCATTTCTATCTCAATTTCCAGCTCTGTGTCCATGTTTTTATTTTATTCAAAATGTTCTCAATGTTCTCTGTGTATCTTTTATTTCCTGAAAATCCAATGCAATTTCTTTGCAAATGTCACTCATCTTTGTTCTTGTTTCTTTTATTTCTTCCCAGCCAATTGTCCAATTGTCCAACTGTTCTTTATCCAAGTTAAAGCCATTTTTCAAACTAAAAAAACAATGTCCAATGTTCAAGGATTGTTGTGTCCTGAAATTAATCAATCTAATCTTTTAAATGGTTCAAGGGTGAAATCTTCATACATTCCTCTACCGGTTGAGTCTTATATTGTAGCTTTCAGGGGTCTTTCAATAATAAAATAATAAATAATCATTTTTAATTATCGTAACACCAAGTCTTTTCCAAACTTTGGGGAATCTGGTTTTTTTTTTCCTTTTGACAGTAGGTGGCATTCTTAAATCAGTTTTCACTTTATTCCAATCTTTAAGTCTAATTTTCTGTATTTTACTCCAATAGTTAGAAGGCAGCCCTTAATATATTAATAAGTCCACTTTTCTGAATATTCTTCTCAGGGTTATATTTTAAATTAAAAAGGATAGTTCTTACCCAGTTCCACAATGTAAACTAACTCTGCTCCTGCACTCTTCTTAAGTTGAAGCTGTCTCCAGCTGTGTGGTGGCCATTTTGGCCACCTCTTCTTCATGTCGTGGCTTAGAGAGCAATAGCCTGGGCCTGAGGGCTCTACAAGGAAGTTGCATTCTCCCCTGGAACCTCACAAGGCACCGCTCTTTTGCTTCACTACCCCTTCAGGGTGGTTTTGGCCTCCTCTGGAGCCCACGAACACACAGAAATCCAACCCAGGGATGGAGAGCTCAGTTCCCTTGCTACTGATGTCACTGCAATGTCACTTCTGGTCTCCCCGACCTTGACAAATATAAATCACTGGGACCTGACAGACTACATCCCAGAGTACTGAAGGAGCTGGCAGATGTTATCTCAGAACCATTGTACCATATCTTTCAAAAATCCTGGAGCACTGAGGAAGTACCTGAGGATTGGGAAAGGGCTGATGTGGTTTCCATCTTCAAGAAAAGAAAAAAACAGACCCAAGAAACTACAGACCAATTAGTCTAACAACAATACCTGGGAAGATCCTGGAAAAGATAAGAAACAGATCTGCAAATAAAGTTATAACTAGTAGTCAGCATGGGTTTATTAAAAACAGATCATGTCAAACCAATCCTATTTCATTATTTGATAGAGTGACTAAATTGGTAGACAGCGAAATAGTACACTTAGATTTCAGTAAGATGTTTGACAAAGTAGACTACAACCTACTTCTTGGTAAGCTAGAAAAATGTGGAACAGATAATATCGCCAACAGATGGATTTGTAGCTGGCTGACAAACTGTACTCAGTGAGTAGTCCTTAATGGTACTACATCCGCATGAACAGAAGTAAGCAGTGGGATACCACAAGGCTCCATCTTAGGCCTAGTACTCTTCAATACCCTCATAAATGACTTAGATGAGGGAATAGAAGGGGAACTCATCAAATTTCCAGATGACATTAAACTGGCAGGAATAGCCAATACCCCTGAAGACAAGCTCAGGATCCAAAAAGTTCTCCTGGTTGAGCAGGGAGCTGGACTAGAAGACCTCCAAGGTCCCTTCCAATTCTATTCTATTCCAAAAGGGCAGAGATTGAGAGAGGAAGGTAATCCTATGGCCTCAGTATTGGTCAGCTGGTTGTCAGAATAAATGCCTCTTTTAAATTCCATAAAATCTGGTAGGGTTCCTTGAGTGCCTTTAGTTAGGCACAACAAGCAACTTTATAGTTCTATAGGGAACTTTAGATTACTGTAGTGTTGAAGTATCTTATACTATGTTTTGTAGATATGTATACAAGGAAAGGTCAGAGTTAGATATGGCAATGAACATGACACAACTGGGATCTCTGTTGGACAGTCATTGGTGCAATCCAACTTTGACATATTTAGACGAATCTGACATCAACCTAGGTCCCGAATAATCAGTAGCTGGTTTTAATTATCATGCCCATGGTTGGGTTATGAAGATAGGCCCATCTGCATTCTATCTTGGTTAGTTTCTTGGAAGAGTAAGCACTTGACTGCAGGATCCCTTGATCATTTTTCTACAGCAAAACGGTACCCACTGTTACATCACTAGCATCTGCCTGGATGACAAAGGGGGAATTCAGGTCCAGGTACCTCAGCGCAAGCTCATGTTTGAGCTTTTCTTTTTTGTGTGTGTGTGTATATACATACATAAATACATACATACATACATACATACATACTCATAAACATTTTGAATACAGTTTATAGACAGGGCATATCATTTACAGAAAAGCAAAAGAAGGACAAAAAGAAATAGTAACATATATACTAATAACAATAGTAATGGTTATAACAGAATATTTTAAACTAAATTTCTCTTTATATTAGCTTATTTATAATTCTGTTAGTTATATTGGCATATTTATAATTATAAACCATCTTTATATTTAATTCATAGATAGCAATAATCTTTCTTCATCTAATTTCTACCTCTTATCTCTAACCACTCCTAAAATCTATTCCATGTTCGGTAATATTGTGTATATTCTTTGTCCTTAATTTTTAATATCAATCTATCCACCTCTGCAGAGTCCAATTTTTTCCAAATTACATCCTCATCAGCTTCTAGCATGTACCTGAAGTTTTTAGAGATGGATATTTTGTACCCATTAGGAAAGACTGGGCCAATCTACTCAAAAACAAAACACCTTCCGCTCCAGTTGATGGGATTAAGAAGGACAGGTCATGACTTTTAGAACATAATAGGATTGACCCACCACCATTAGAATAGCAAAAGACACGAAGCTCACTACATTGCACAACTGCCTGGAGCATTTCAAACCCAAAACCCCAAAGAATGTATAAAAGCCCACCTATCCCAACCCCATTCTGTCAGCTCTCCCAGGTATGTTTATTGCATATTATTATGCAATAAACATAGTTATTTTTTCCAATCAGCTTCCATTTTATTTCCAGCGCCTTTCTCCTGAATTGGAACCAGACTAGATTTTTCTTCCAACAGATCTTTAAGAAAGAAAGACTCTTGTCTTCATTTGGTTGAAGTGATAGGGTCTTTTACTAAAGTTAAGTGGGTGCAGTGAAAGTAAAACTAGATCTGATTATTCCCACACAAAGGTTACACTTTCCCCACTTTCTCTAGCCCTCCTGCCTTAATCAGTCCATCAGTGTCCAATAGTAAGGCATTTAGATGTTTTGGGAACTGCTTGAATGTGTGGTGTCTTTCAATCTAGTTTTGCATTCTGTTCCCAGGCCAGGTGTCCTTGATGGCTGCTTTATTCTAGTTTGGCACTCTGGTTCTCTGTTCCCTCCTCCCACCATTTGTCTTCTCACTCCCATATTTATTATTCCAAATTCCTTCCCTCCTTGGAATTTATGGCAGGTTGCCAGTGAAGTGAAGAAGCTAAAAATGGCAGATCTGACAGGTCTCACTATTCTGAAGACCAAAAGTGCAGATTTCTTCAATTAAAAGGAGCAACTTTGAATGTGTTGAACATGAAAATTATTTTAATAATTTCTTTAAAATTTAAGTAAATCAACACATTTAAATATCCAATAGTAATCATATTTAAATAAATATTTTCATTTAATTTGACATGTACATTTTCAGGACTTACTTATTATCATTTATATATTTATATTTCACATTTCTTAACCATTCATCTCCTCAATCTCTGGATTGTTAAAAAATGTGAGATAACCTCCAATTTATACATGATTTCAAATATTAATAGTAAACGTTAAAAACAACATTTTTAGTTGAAATTCAGCTCTCCTTTTAATGGCAGATTAATTTGATTAAACCAATAAAATTATACTCTTATTTAACTGATTGTACCTTTCTCCGTCTCTTTGTCTCTCTCTTTTGCAATCTTAGTTCACACATTTCACTCCTTGCTAAACTATTTATCTTTTCCTCCCCAACACCAAATTTCCAGCAATGCCGAGCCTTAAGGAATTTCTCCTCACTGTATGCCATCCTCTCTGCTCTCCAGTCCAACTCTATTTACCGATTAAAGCGCACCTGGGCTGCAGTCAACAGGTAAGTCTATATAAGGGAATGAGATAAAAAAGGGCAAAGGGCTGATCAAATATACCTCACTGTCTTCCCTTTGGCAAAAGACCACAACGACATGGCAAATCCCGGGAATTTTCTTGGAGAGCAATTCTACAAGAAAGGAAGCACCAACACATTAGACTGATGACATATCAGGTAGTTCTGCATTTTATCCCGCAGAGACACCAGAAGCTCCTTTCGGAAGCTCTCACAGATCTTCTCCGAAGACCACAATCATCTGAACTGCCGAGAAATCTTACTGCAGGTAGGGGCAATATCTCCTGAGAAGAAGGAAAACTAATGTGGTGTACAGGTGTGATTTTCCAATTGGTTTTCCATCTCTCATGGAAGTAATGAGGGAAAATACTGACATTTTTTGCTGACTGATTCTGGGTGTAGTCTAACATAGTCAGTTGGTACATTTTAATTTTATATTATCTGAACATCAGTTTGCCCTTTGGGGCTCTTCTGTAGGAAGGAGATACTCAGGGTCCTTGTGATGGATGGAGAAATCATCAAACACCAGTCAGGACTTCTCTGAAGGTGAGATTTCAACTGGAGCAAATTGTAAGAGCTTTGCTTTCTTGATTGCATCCAGTCAAGCTTGCTTACTGCTTGCATTTGCCAGTATTCATAGAAATATTTTGCAATTTTGATTTCATGTCATGGTCTTAAGATTTACACACGTGCACCTCTTTTGCAATCCTTGATAAGTGGGTATGGTAGGTAGGTGGGATCCCACAAGGAGATAGAGAGAATTATATCATCCTCTTTCCTTGCTTGGAATTGCTGGTGTTATGGCATGGCATACCCACCTAATGAATCCAGGGTTTTTGTTGCAGACTCCTACCATCCCATACCTTGGCACCTTTTTAACTGATCTGATCATGTTGGATACAGCACTGCCAGATTTTGTGGAGGTGAGCATCTTTGAAAGAGGGCTGAAAGAGGGGGATGAAGAATGTGGTGAGCATTTGGTGAAAGAGCAAACGATTGTTCCCATAACACTTGAGTGGGCATTTCAAATTAACTTATTTATTTAAGTCCATCTGGTTTGAAATATTGAATGTATGTGAATGGCTTTATTTTTACCAAACATCATTAGGAGAAGGAATGCCCCTTACTTTGAAGAATGGTTAGCACAGTTTGGACTGTTGCAATGTGATGTATCTGGGATCACTGGAGTTTGGCAAGGAATCTGCAGCTCTCACCAAATGGCACAATTACTCAAGAAGGAAATCTTCCATAACCAATCAACACCTATTCTAAAGACTCTGTACCAAGGTGGATGACAGTCAGTGGTGGGATTCAAATAATTTAACAACCAGTTCAGCAGAACTAATACCTATTTTTTTGTTGAGTGCAGTAAACCAGCTCTGAAATGGTCAAACTAGCATGCATTCACATGCCTCCAATCCCTTGCTTGCTGAAATCTGGCTTTGCAGCATGCAAGGGGGTTGGAGGCACGTGAATACTGGTGTCTCAAAAAAATGGGTTTTTTCCCCCACTCCTGGATTAGTGTATACTATTTTGAGTCTAAATAATTTTTATGTAAAAAGTATGAATAACAGTTTCTGGTACTTACATTTACTTAAACACTGCATTTAGGAGTTTGGAATGAAGTTTGGAGAGATTAAGCTAGAGAAAGGAGGTGTTGCATGCAAAACATGTGGACTAAACTCTCAACACATCCTGCAACCCTACACCACAACTTAGAGGAAGAGATATCCCTTCTTAGTGGAAAAGGATGGGTGCATGAGAATAAATAAGAAAAAAAAACAAGCTTGAAAAATCAAACTTGAAAAAAAACAACCTAATTTTGCCTGCTTAAAAAATGCCAGGTTTAAACATGCAATTTGAGACCACAAAAAAGGTTTAAAGTCATAAAGTGGGCTGTACCACTTCCAAATGGAGCAAAATTGTAATGTCATTTCCTTCTTCTCCACAATATTAAAAACTCCATTTGGGAAATCAGCATGAAAAGAAGCAAAGGACCTGGATTCAAAGTCTTCTATCCCCCACCTGACTCTGGTGTTTTTCCTACTTGCAGATAAAAAGGTTATTTAGAGAAGCAGTCAAGAAAGCGGACCCTTATTTACCTTCTGAAATGGAACAGTCCATTTAGCTACTGGAAGTCTCCTGATCTATCATGTGCGGGTAACTCTGTAAACAAGCAGGAGCAGAAGCTGGTAAATGCTATCGTATCTGTATGAAACGCATGTCTGAGCTGCGGTTACAAAAGCCAAACTAAAGACCTGAGTTATTTCATTTCGAATTAAAGTAAATGTTTTTTGAGACACCAGACTAATGTGCATTCACGTGCCTCCAACCCCCTTGCATGCTGCAGAGCCAGATTGCAGCAAGCAAGGGATTGGAGGCACGTGAATGTGAATGCACTCTAGTCTGGCCATTTTGGAACTGGTTCGCTGAACTCAACAAAAAATTAGGTATCTGTTTTGTCGAACCAGCTAAATCCCACCACTGATGCCAGTCCATTACTGAGTCAAATTCAAGTGATCTGTTACTATGTACAAGGCCCAATTCAATTTAGAAACTGAGTATCTGGTGGAGTACTGGTTCTCTTATGGACTTGCTGCCAGTTCACCTCTAGAGGACAATGTCCATTGAGAATGTGGTATTTGCTGGCCATTCATGTTGGCATGTGTGTATGGGAAGAACTTGTCAGTAGTTGCCAAGGGGCTGTTTTTGTCTTGTATCAGATGAAATGTTTTCCAATTTATCATGTGTCCCAATACCTTGTTTACTCCTTAAAATATCATCAGATTCTTTCTTACTTTTCTGGCTGGCCTCAGTTGTCTAAACTCTCAGTCTGCTATTTGAATTTCTTTTGGCTAAAAATAAATGGGGGATGATTGAGCCTGAAACTTTGCACATAAAATGTTAGTGGGAGTTGGTTCAACTAACTGCTGCTTAAGTTCTGCTCCATGGGCTGCTCATTGCCTTCATTTTCTTTTCTTTTTCCAATTCCACAGGGCCAGCTCATTAACTTTGAGAAGAGGCGCAAGGTAAATCAAAGTGGAAGAACTGGAGGGATATGGGTAGGAGCTAACATTTCCTAGTTTTGTGCTTAGCTCTGGGATGGGGAGGCATAATCCTGGTCACCAGGAGATTGGACAGGGGTGCAACTCCAGCAATAGGGACTCTGTCATATGCACCCCTCTTCTTCAGGAAGCAGCAATCCTCTTCTGCATCTGTCATCTGCAACAGTCCTGTCAGGGATACAATTTTTGCCAGAATCCATCCTTCCACTTGGCCTTCCATCACCAGCGGCAGCTTACTGAAGACCAGAGGTGGGAAGGTGATTTCTGCTGGGGATGGACAGAAAATTGTTTGGTGGGTGAAAGCATTAGACACTCCTAACACTGAGCGGTGGCTCAGTGGCTAAGACACTGAGCTTGTGTGTCAGAAAGGTCAGCAGTTTGGCAGTTCAAATCCCTAGAGCCGCATAACCAAGTGAGCTCCCATCACTTGTCCCAGCTTCTGCCAACCTAGCAGTTCAAAAGCACATAAAAATGCAAGTAGAAAAATAGGGACCACTTTGGTGGGAAGGTAACAGCATTCGGTGCACCTTCGGTGCTTAGTCATGCTGGCCACATGACCACGGAGATGTCTTTGGACAGTGCTGGCTCTTGGGCTTTGTAACGGAGATGAGCACTACTTCCTAGAGCCAGAAATGACTAGCATGTATGTGCGAGGGGAACCTTTACCTTTACCTTTTAACAATTATATCATTCAGGTTGCACCTCTGGTTAGAGATTTTTAAATGGCTAAATAATTGAAAATTTAAAGTGTGCTCACGACAACTTACCACTTTTTTACATCAGAAAAAAATAAGTTTTCAGGCCCTTTATCAAAGACAATGCATAGTGAAGCAGCTATGTGTGCCCTTTCCCTGCTGAAAAAAATTCATCCAAATTGTTTTCTTCAAATATACTATCATTGAATCTTTATTGAATTAGTTCCTGTGCAGCTTATATAGCTATATCTATATATCAATCTATATATCTATATCTATCTATATATCTATATCTATAGCCATCTATCCATCCATCCATCCATCCATCCATGTATCTGTTTCATCATTGCAGTGTTCAGAAAATAATGAGGGATGTTGAAATGATTTGTTTGTTGCTAGTTTCACAAATTCATTATATTCATAAAGTTCAGTCATTCCTCTCCTTCCTGGCTACCAAAGTATCAGAGTGGTTGTCCACTACCAGGTTAGCTCTCCTGCTTTTCATGACGTAGATCATTGTACAATCAAGGCAGGAGAAAGGAGGCTGTTGGCCCAGTTGTCTTTCCATATCTCTGTATTCGATATTGTTTTAATATAACTTGGAACATGCCAAATATGGTGTGAAACCAGCTTAGAGAAGCCCAGGTAGAGTCTTGGGGACAGACTAGCTCAATTGCTGCTGCAGTGAACTGATGGTAGAAGTTCCCCCTTGGAATGGTAACATGCTGAAAGTGGACAATAGCCAAGGCAGCAAAGGCATCTTACCCAAAGTGGATTCTCAGTCCTAAATCAGGACAATACCCTCTGGCAATGACTCAGAATAGACTCCAAACAGGCAAGATAGGGTTAGCAATGGGAGCAGTAAATATTACACTGGTATTTGCCAGCTAAAGGATGGGTGAACAGTATTGAGTAGAGGTGAAGGATCCAATGAGAGGATGGGGCAGGGCAGAGAATCAGAAAGGATTCTGGAACTTGATGAGTAAACAAGCAGTAAGGGGAGATATGGGGCTAAGAGTTCAGGCCGTAAACCCCAAAGTGTATTCTCAGTCAACCATTGAAAAGATGTAGCTACAGAATCTGTCTTCACTGTTCTCCTCCAGCTACTACATTTCTTGTATGATAGAGCCACCAGCTGACTCCTGTCCCAACTCACCAAAGCTGCATCGCAGTCTGACCAAACGATTTAGCTCGTAAGTTATCCCAGTAAGAGGTGATATTCTTGTTCCTTTCTATCTTCTGCCTTTTTACCTGCCACCCGATCCTTCCCTCCATGCTCCAGATAAGCACTCCATGTACCCTGTGGGATTTTTTGTTGTTGTTGCTCCTACAGTTTACTTTTGTCATGCTGATGGGAAGGGCAACCAAAACTGGGTTAATTTGGTTTAGGATAGATTAAACCACAGTGGAATTATAAATCAACAAATTAAGCTGTTTACTTCCTGCTTTATTTGTGGGGTTTTCGGAAACATCTGGCTGGCCATTACTAAAAATAGGGTGCTAAGCTATTCAGAGGGAAGGGCTGCACTTAAGGCTGATCTTATAAATATGGGGCACAATGTCACCCTCTTCATATACCATCAGATCCAGGTAACATAGGCCTCTGAAGATTTGCAAGAGGTCTGGGCTTTCCAGGTCAAACAATTCCTGGTTCAGAGTAAAATTCCCTAGTATATAATGTGAGAAGTCCTAGAACTATTTGCAAGTTAATTTTTTCTAAGTATTAACCATAGTTTGGAAGAGGCAGTGCTTCTAAATTAAATTAAATTTCCTAAGAGGGAATTTTCAGAAGAAATGGGCTGTTGCAGAAATATAATGAATATGCAGAATGATTGAATATTTTAAATGTGTAACTGTACTAGCAGTATAAGTTTAGGTACTCATGAGAAGAGACATTCAGAAGTTTACTAATTTTGATTGGGCCCTTTGAATAAGGAGGCACTGTAAGTGGATTTGCAAGCTGGTAAAGTTTTTCAAATGATCAACTGAATTATTTCTGGACCACATTCTATAAAAAGTGATGCAAGGTTGGTCTGAGAGTTAGAAAAATGATACTCAGAGCAAATGATGGGACCAAGACATAAATCCAGTGATGAATTACATGCCAAGGAATAACTTTGACTAGAGCAGCTTCTGAAATACAAAATCCACATTTCATTCCCAGATCTATGCTAGCCACTCATAAATGGTGTTGGGTTGCTGAGATACACATAGATGATTTATGCTCCTGGGTTGATACAGGATGAGATCAGAGTATTATGGAGGGTTAAATAATGAGATCGATGTGAGGATATGCTGGGATCCTTTTGGTTTTATTTTAATGTGGAGAGAAATGAGAAATATGTGAAACTGCACGTTTCCCTTAACTCTCTATCTGGCCCCCTTTCTCCTCTTCTCTACAGACTCCTCTTGAACTCAGAACCTGCAACTCCTTCTGGGTCTGAAAAGACTGGAACTATGCCATTGGGTTCTTCTAGTAGCCTTAACTCTGAAGATGGATCCAGTGTCCCTTCCTCCCCGACATGGGTATCTCCTGGGGTCAAGGTGACTTTTTATTTTTATTTCTAACACTGTTTCTATGCTATCTTTCAAGTCTTGGGATTCTTGCAAAACAGAAATGGACACTTATGCAATTGGTGGATTACAATCACCATACAATACATGTGCTACAACTGGCTTTATAAGATCACTCTTTTTAAATTGCTATATTTTACTTTTTGTTGTTGGCAGTTTTATAAACAGCCTGGACAAGGTTACTTCAGGAAATTATCATCATAAGTATTATCAAAAACAGGATTTAAAAACCTGGTGTTATCATATTGTTGCCACAGAAGACAATTTCAGCAACAAATGCATAACCACTGGTTCCATTGAATTAATTAAAACCAAGAAGCTGGAAATATTAATGGGACCCGGCCCATATTTTTTTTTCTTGAGAGAACATTCTGGATGCTGTTATTCCAAAGACCTTGTGTCTGTAGCAACATTACAAGGAATAACAGAACATGATAAAGATCTGGACTACTGATCTTGGACACAGCAAACAAGATTATGGTAAATGCAGGCATGAAGAAATTGGCCCAGAGAGTAATAGAAGGAAATGGATGTCATTCTTGCTAATAAATGCTATAAAGGATAATAAAGGAACATGAACATCAATTGTTTTTGCCATTTTTTTTCTTGTTTTTTACAAACATCATTGTGTGAACAGTATGGCACTGGAGTATCTTACATTTTAAAACAAATATGACAATATTCTTCATATTTATTACAGTTGACAATTTTATAAAATTTGATATTAATACACATATTTTGTTAAATTGTAATCAGTACCATATTTTTGTGTCAATCTCCATATTCTAAGTTTAGAATAAACTTAGAAAAACTCTTTTTACTACGAATAAAATATTATTAATTATATTTGTAGTGTTTATCAGACTTATATAATTCTAATAATAATTCACCAATTTATATTGAATTATGATCTTCCATTATTTATCCCCTTTCCGATTTTTAGTTATGCCACTATTATATTTAAAAAATATCCCCTTTCTAATCATATTTTGCAACTTATTTAATGCAAATAAAATAATATTCATCATATTTAGGTTTAACAAGCTATATAATTCTAATAATAGTACAATCATATTTATTATAATTTCATTATCTTATTCAAAATTTCAATATGTTCTTTTTATATCAGTTAAATTCTACGTATGCTTCCTTTTCTTACAAATAGAATATTAATATTCATATATATTACAGTCAACATTCTTATGTAGTTTAACTAATCATACACATATTTACGTTAAATTGTATTCTTCAATTGTTTGATTATTCCATATAACATATTCAAAATTACCCTCATTAAAATTCTAAATTCTGTTATTAATTCACTTTATAATGTAAAAATATCTATTCCATTAATCCCCCTTCCTTGTGTGTCCAACCACACTTGGCCAATAAAGAATTCTATTCTATTCTATTCTATTCTATTCTATTCTATTCTATTCCATTCCATTCCATTCCATTCCATTCCATTCCATTCCATTCCTTTTTTATTATCCATCATCTCTCACTCACATTAAAGCTTTAATTATTTGTTTCTTAGCTTCTCTCCCATGTTCTTCTCTTGGATTTTTATCTCTATCTGCTACCACTTCTTGGCCCATTCTCTTATACATTTCTCCCTTCTCTACCCAGTTCCATTGTCTCATTTCCAAGTTCTCTACTCTTACCCCTGTCTCTCTCCCAAAGAAAACTCCCTGCAGTTCCAATTCCTGTTTAACTTCCCTTAAAATACTCTCCCGTTGATTTATATCATCAATCACCATTATTTTTATTTTTATCTCCTTGTAATTTCTTTTTGTTTGTTGTTTTGTCTGTTCTATTTTTCCAGCTGCTCTTCTGGTTAACTCCTCCTCTTCCTAGACATCCTGTTTTCTCTTTGTCATTTGTGTCTTGATTTCCGGCTCAGATAACAGATAATCAGAGTTGGAAGGGACTTTGTAGATCATCTAGTCCAACGCCCCCGTCCAAGCGGGAGACCCTACACCATTTCTGACAAATGGCAGTCTCTTCTTGAAAGCCTCATCTATGCTCTGCATTTTATTCAGAATCTTCTCACATCTTCTTGTCAAAATGTCCTTCATATACTGGATTTCTGACTCAATTTCTTCCCAAATTCCACACATCTTTTTTTGTTTATTTTATTTCTTTTTGTCCAATAATCCACCAATCTTTTGTTCACACCAAAACCACTTCTCAAATAAATTCAGTGTCCAATTTCCAGGAGTCTTTGAATCCCTAAGTTAATCAGTCTGTTCTTCTAGATCAGTGGTCCCCAACCACCGGGCCCCAGAACGGTACCGGTCCATGGATCATTTTGTACCAGGCCACCGGTTTCCTTGGGCGCCGCCATCTTGTTTCAACGCCGCTTGAGAAAGTGCTTCCGGGTGAGCTTGTCGGTCGTCGGTTGTTGGAAAGCGGCATTTGGGTGCTGAAGGAATCCTCGCGCCTTAGTTTCATCGAAGGGGGGGGCGGCTTCAAACCACCGGGCCCCAGAACGGTACCGGTCTATGGATCATTTTGTACCGGGCCACCGGTTTCCTTGGGCGCCGACATTTTGTTTCAACGGTGCTTGAGAAAGTGCTTCCGGGTGAGCTTGTCGGTCATCGGTTGTTGGAAAGCGGCATTTGGGTGCTGAAGGAATCCTCGCGCCTTAGTTTCGTCAAAGGGGGGGGCGGCTTCAAACCGATGGCAGTGGAGTCTTGCGTTACTCAGGAAGAGATTAAGAAAGAGCCCAAAAAGCACAAAAAAGGTACAAAGGAGGAGTTGAAGGTGGCGGGGAGAAGCAGGGGACGGCTGGCTGGCCGGTCGCTCGGCCCGCTTTGTCTTGGTCATGCGTGCTGATGCCGGTACTGGTCCGTGGATCATTTTGTGATGCCGGTACCAGGCTGTGATACAAAAAAGGTTGGGGGCCACTGACCTAGAGTACTGCATCCAGTTTTTGGTCACCACACTATAAAAAGATGTCGAGACTCTAGAAAAAGTGCAGAGAAGAGCAACCAGGATTAGGGGACTAGAGCAGTGGTCACCAACCAGTGGGCCACGGCCCACTGGTGGGCTGTGAGAAAATTTTCACTGGTGGGCCACAGAGAAATCTCACCCCCAGAGCACCCCCCCAAAGCAATTAATCCAGGCTGCACAGAAACACAAGGCTGCGCCGCCCACATGGCCTGCGGGAACCCTCCCCGCCCACTCACTCCTTACCCGGTAAACTTACCTGCTAAATTGCTATTTTTCCTTTTTCCGACTATCATCTGTTCTGCTGTGCCGGGAGATTTAGATTAGCTAGGAAGCAGGAAATGGTTGGATTTCTTCAAACGTTGCTCCTGTTTCCCATGAAGACTTGGAAGAGCATCCCTTCCAAATGGCACTGAGTTGACTGAGATGGCAAGTAAGGCCAAAAGGCCTGCTTTGTCCCCCAAATCTTCTTTCCAAAGTTTTGTAATGTGTTTTGCTGTGTCTTCCACTTCTTGCAGAGGTAAATGACTCCCACTGATGCCATTCTGTTGACCACATTTCCTAATGCTACTAGATCTAGTGCAAGACCACTAGAAGGCAGCATAGACATATAGTACAGAAAACACTAACCTTTGGGTGCTATCTAATGGTCATCCATATTTTTGCAACCCAGATATGGTAGCCCTAAAGAGCATTTCCTTCTTTAATCCACTCAGGATGTTTACAGAAAGAGCTCTTTTACCCCTGCAACAAGAACCCCCATTTTGACTTAGTCCTATGTGGATATTAAGATAGCAACTCTCCTTTTCAGTACAAAGGCAGGGGGCCCTTTTGTAAGTTTTCCCATAAGTGTGCCAAGCTAAGGTGTCCCACCTGCCTAGTCTAGACTCAAAATGCACATATCTGTTTCTATCAGCCTGATGCTTCAGAGCAGCCATCTCCAGCTCTTTCCCTTGACCCTTTAGTGCCCTTCCTCTCCTTATGAAGCTGTTGGTTTGCTACTGGTTTGGTTCTGAAAGCAAAAAGAACTCATAACCCTGCAGCCGAATTAAGGGAAGTGCCTTAAACTGATGCCTTTGCTGTCACCAGCGAACAAGTTGAGACAGGAAGAGAAAGCGATCAAACTTTATGCATCCAGCTTCAGAAATGTGAACAAAATATGTTTACAGAGATTACAAGCAAATTGCCTCCAGGTGGGGGGGCTCATGGGAGCCCCTCAGTTGCTAGCCATCATGACTTTCTACCCTTCTCCACCTGCAGGTTTTATACAGGGGAAGATAGCTCAAGTCTGCAGAACAGCTCCTCTGCTAACCCGCCTGCATTGCACGTAGCTTCTCCCCTCTCACCCTCACCCCCCAAAAGGGAACCAGCAGCTGTGATGTGGTGGGTCAGCTCCTCCAGCCCCAGCCCCTGTCCCAATCAGCCCTCGGCACTATCCCTCCCTCCCCAAGTGCCACTCTCCGAGCGGGGTGTAATACGCATGTATTAATACAATTTTTCCATAATAAAAATTTATAGATGCAGCACCTTCTTTAACTGATTGAATTAAAGAATGTTATTGACTGTATTTGTTTCTGTTTGTCTTCCTTGAAAGAGAGAGAGAACACTTCAAAGAGAGATTAATAGTCATGGACCCTGATGTAGAAAACATCCAGGATCGGGTGCACACAAACAGGTGTCTTCTGCAGGTCAAGACAGTAGTCCTAATTAACATCCCTTTAAGCCTATAAGTATGTGTTGTCCAGGGTATGTACATATTCGGGTATTTGTTTGTTCCAGAAGCCCAACTCTGGCACTGACACCAACCGTTTGACCTTCTTCTCTTTTATGTAAAGCACAAGGCTTTCAGGCCCCAACATTAACATCATTAGACTTAAATCAATTTCTGATACAAATATAAATCTGTTTTTGCTAATGAAAACCCCAGGACCATGGCCTGAAACCTCTAATTGCTTCAAGAGGAAAGACACTGTGAATGTGACAAAATGATTGTGATCATCTGGGGAATTGGGAAAACAGCAGTACATAAAGGTAGATGGTGACTGCCATTTTTGGCAACTAACTCCAACTAACTGGAGTAGAAGGGGAGACTTGGGATCTTCTTATGTGTTTCTCAGCACAACCCCAACTCCAAGATGTATCTTCTTAGCAGGGTTTCTGGTTCTTTCTGGTTGCCCTTTGCCTGGAATTCAGTGTGGTGGTCCTCCATTGCATGGTACAACAGTACACCTTTCATCTTCTTTAGAGGGAATGCAGCTTCTGAAGGTCAATGGGATCAAAGCAAGCAGTATGGGAGGTGGGATTCAATTTCCAAATATCTCCCATTTCTTCACCCCCACTTTCCCCTGGAATTCTTGAGCTTTGCTTGAATTTGGCTTCAGAGGAAGGGTGATTTTGAGCAAAGAAGTGGCAGACAGGAAAAATATCTGGTCCTCTAACACATCTCCATGCTCCCTCTCCTGCTGTGGATTTTAAAGTGTCGTAGCACAAGTATCCACAAAAACTCCGCATGTGATGCAAATAAAAACAGGCAGTGCTTCAACTGCACCACTGTAGTGGTCATCTTGACTTCCTTAAACATCCCCTGTGGACTCCCCTTCTACAGGGGAATACTGAAGATAGTCTTGAAGGCCTTCTTATTTGCTTGACCCTCCCAGGGAGCAACTGAAATTTTCAGCATGGGGAGGCATGTGTACCTCTTCTGTTAATACCATTTGAGGATCATGGAATTGATAAGTGTGAGTAAATCAAGAGGTGCAGAGATCCTTGCACCACTCAGTTGTATGAAACCATAGCAAAATAGATGCTCAGCTGAATGCACAGGTCTAAAAAGCCGGTCTTTCTCTACTTGCCAGCTTGGTCTCAAGACATCTGAGGATCACAATGGAGAATTTGTTAGTTGTTGCTTATCAATAACCAAAATATAGAGACGAACTTGACTCCAACTCTTTAAAACGGATGAGCCCGTTTGTCTCTGTATGATGGAATTTAAAACCAGCACCTTCCATATGCCAGCATAGTGGGAAATGTATCCAATTTTCATTATGTATTCTAAGTTGGATTGTAATGGCATCCATTGCTTTTAAAAATATGGCTACCTTACTTCGGTTTATAGGGTCCTTTCAGCAATACATACAAACACACCACATCCTCTGCACATCTATCAATTCTAACAGTCTGGTAGAAGTTGCTCTTGCCTGCTGAACAGCATCTTTCTTTAAACTTTCCAATTCATTATGGTGGAGCCTGAGCAGAATAGTTCACTGACTGGGCCTGCTATGTTTCGATTACCGGTAGTTGTTTTCCTTGGAACCATGTTCTTTTCACTAAATTCTGAGCAAAATGTTTAATTTGATTTTGGCACCTCAAAGATTCCACATAAACAATAACAGCTAAACAAAAGATGTCACTAACTTAAAGAATGATTGGATAATAAACATTAATGGGTATTCACGGGCTTAGACTGCATTCAGTTACAGTTTACTATCTTTCTTGGATTTGCATGACACGGTGGCCACAAGATTTCCCACCCTGGCTAGATTCTGGGCTAAAAGATAGTTGGCTAAGGCTTCAGTATGCTGTGCAAACCCAAACAGATATTCTGGATCCTTTCACTGAGCTGACTAGAGCAAGAACCAGTATAGCGTGATAAGGGAATATGAAAAAATAAAATAAAATCAACATCCTGTGATTGAAGGACTGCTTGGAAAGTGGACAAGAGGAAGAAAGAAAGGCATAGTGATTGCTTAGACTACAAACTCAGAAAGTTGAATAAAAAAGGAAAACCTCCTTAATCACAGCAAAGTGAATGAGACCAAAACTGGCAAGAGGAACAGGAACGTGTCACAAATTGCCATTCAGCTCTGTGTAGTTGGGGGTTAATTTCTAGCATGTAACTAGGCTGTAGCCAAGGAAGAGCTACCCAAGGAATGTGCATGATATCAGGTAAGCTGCTGGGTATTGGCAGAATAATACACCAGGCCCTGTGGGCATACTTGGGCCATTTCCTCTCTAGACATTGAAATGTGGCTTCATCCAACCATTGCGGTGCTACTGCCATACTTTACAGCATGTCAGAGAGGACTGAGGAGGAATCACCTCAGGATGCAGTACTTTTGTATCTTCAACAGTTTTTCACTTCACAAGCACACTACACACACACACGCGCGCGCGCGCGCGTAGTTCCTCATCATTTCCTTGCAGTGAAAAATTCAGATTCAAAATCTAGCACGCAACCCACACAACCTTTTACAGTGTCAACAATTATCACCAAATATATTACTTTTCTTTTTGTTTATGGCATTGACTTCAGTTTAAAACATCATACAACTTAGAAGAATTTGGTTCCAAGGAGCTTCTGGTCTGGACAGCATTGAGTGTAAGAATCCCATCTTACAAATCCTCCTCCCAATAAAAACAAATATTAGCGGAGAACAATTTCCTTTACAAGCAAATCTGGGTCCTGCTGTTTGTGTGTGTGTGTGTGTGTGTGTGTGTGTGTGTGTGTAGATATGGTAATCTTTCTTCTTCCTTCACCCCAAAGACCTTTCAGCAAACTTCTTCATCTGATAACAGGCAGCTCAGGCCTCCCTCCCTCCAGAATCATTGCTGTCATATGTGGTTTTGGTAAGGGGCCCAGGGTTTGGGGAGAAGTTCGAGATATTGACTCAGCATAAACCGCCCTTCTCTTTCCAGGAAGGGAGAAGGTTTCTGAAACTGTGGGCTCCCAGCAACCTCCCACCCATCCAACTGGCCCCTTAGGAGTGACACAGCAGCTACTGCACCACCACCACCTACTCCCTCTTAACTGCTTGCATCTGGAGTAACTCCCCAACAGCACACCTGGCTCACAAGAGACCATTGTTAAGGCCCAGTTCTCCTGCAGAGATGGTGCTCTTGCTTTTTGGGACTGATAACGAAGGTTTCTGCACAAAAATTGCCAAGAAAAACATTATGCATGCAGGAAAATAAGCATGTCAAAAAGAAGACATGCTCACACAAACCACTGCCTGTAGCCTTGACTGAGCTACTGCTGAACACCCAACTAGGCAGAGCACAGCAGATGCACTGAACAGTCTGTATGGCCATTGCTTTCCAAGCCATTGACAAGAATGCTCGAAGTCCTTCAGTAGCTCTTTTCCCATCTAGAAAGATGTCACTGATATAACCGAGCCAGAGTCCCATTTTGAGAGGAAGGTGGAAAGTAGACTGGGCCTGGGAGCTCAGCTTCTTAACCTTGCCACTTCTTTTTATTTCCTTTTGCCCTTTTGTACAGGCTCAAATATTTATGTGGGGTACTGGCTTAGATTTGTTGGCAGGAGCAGTGTTAAGGCTAAAAACCAGCACTAATCAGCAAACAGTGAAAATGAAACTCCAGAGCACCTTTTCCAGCTATAGTGCTGCCTGACATCAAGGTCTTCCTCTTACAGCCAACAGGAGCTAGAGGGTATCTTATGCAAACCAGATATCATATAGAACTGCTCAAGCAGTTTCCTACTGCCCTAAACCAGGGAATTGTACATAAAACCTCATCTCTCCCAGAGTCCCCACATTTTGAGGCTTCCATTGGACATCAATGGATGTCTCAGTCAAAGGGACTCCAGCACCTTCTCCCTCTGTTTTTGGATTCCTGAAGTCAAATGAAATCTTCCAAAGTCAATATAATCCTATTATGGCAGACTGTTCCATGGGTGATGGACTCAAGGAAGGGATGTGCAGGCCAAGGAGTTTCCACTGATGCTCGCTTGAACCACATGGGCAGCATTGTAGATGCACAGAAAAGGGTGGCGATGGTGGTCTTTACTGCTAGACATCACCGTGATTCTCCTGCTTCCAACACAGTCATTGACTCAGCGGTTAACTGTTCCAGTTTTATGGATGCTGATGGTGATGGAGTCCTGGGAGTGCCATTGCAGGGGCTGGTTGTTTCAGCAGTCTCCCCTCCAGCCAGTCTGGCCTGGTCACTCAGTAGCTTGACCAGGAAATTGATATATTTCATGGCCAAGCGAAGAATCTCATTCTTACTCAACTTCTTGTCAGGTGGGTGGGTGGGAATGAGTTTCCGAAGCTCAGCAAAGGCACCATTCACATTCTGTTGACGCCACCGTTCCCGGCTATTAGTGAAGACCCGGCGTGCCACTTTCTGAGGTTGAAGACCTACGCAGGTACAAAGAAAAGTCTCAAACAGTGAGAGGCCTTTGCAAAAGGGATCATGCTGAACATGAATTGGGAACTCCTTCCCCCCATACTGGCAGTCACTTTATATAAACTGTTTCTGTATCCGTCCCGTGTGTTTCTCTGCTAGTTCTCTCTGCTATGTCCTGGGAGAGAAACACCCTTTATTTTTCCCCCATGGCCAGTGGTGGGATTCAAATTTTTTTACTACTGGTTCTGTGGGCATGGCAAGGGAAGGTTACTGCAAAATCCCCATTCCCTCCCCATTCCACTAACCTGCTTTCCAGCTCCGTTCTGCTGTGCAGGGCAACAAAAGAAGACCCAGCCAATCATCTGGGATTTGGGAGGCAGAGAACAGATGGGTGGGATTTGCCAGTTCTCCAAACTACTCAGAATTTCTGCTACCGGTTCTCCAGAACTGGTCAGAATCGGCTGAATACCCCCTCTGCCCATGGCCACTCACCTTCAGTAATGTCTTGCTCATAATGACTTGGTCTCCGCTTGAGGCGGTTATTAGGAAAGAGGCCAAATGTCCCCGAGTTGCCTAGGTAGATGCTAGAGAGAAATAAGAACATTGATCAGAACCGCCATCTCAAAGCATGAATACAACTTTAATTACAAATCTTCCCTACAAAAATAGGATACAAATATGATCATTTTCTCACATCTCTTGGCAGCAGGTCTAAGATCAAAACCGTTCTACGTAGGCTCTATTGCATCTCTCTCTGCAAATCCAGCCTTACAGCATTTGTACTATGGTGAGAAACAAAAAATGGGATTAACCTGCCCAGTTAACAACAATTATTTCAGCTACATTCCTTCACATATTGTGAGTAGCTCAGTCACATTGTTTGGAGGTATTTGGCAAAGTGTGCCTCCAATTTTAATTCTGAAAAAGATTATCATCCCATTATAGGGTACAAAAACATCTATAGCAGCTCATCTGATGCCATGCCTAGATCAGAGATTGGGCAGAGCATGTTCAGGAAACACAACTTAGACTGACCAATACTGACTGATAGTACACCCATTGTTGGGCTATTGATAAACCATGGGAAAAAAAATGAAATCTCAACATTAAATCACTGGATTAAACTGAACCTGAGACATATTGACAACTTTGTTCTTCTCCCATTCAGAGTGGTCAAGAACCTATCATGTTCCCAAGGACCATTGGCAGGGACCACTCCATCAATCCAAACATCCCTACTCAGCTAGCAGCTTTCACACAGGATGGCACTGGATGAACCACTATCATGTAGAAATAGTATTAGTGGCCTCCAGGTTGCTCACTTTCACACCAGTTCTCTCAGTATATAATCAATAAAGCTGAACCCTTCTAGACCATTTCTACAGGCATATAATTTTGTGTAGCTTGGCACAGTTCATAAGCTCAGCTTCCCCCAAAGTCCTGGCCACAAAACTTAATAAAACAATCAGGGTTCCATCTTCCATGTTGTGCCCTAATTGCTAAGTTAACTCATTCATTACAGATAATAGTAAAGAGAGTTCATGTTTTGGCAAGTCCCAAGCTATAACCAACAAAAGAGGCAAAGGACTGCCAGGATCAAGTAATTAGAAGATCTGTTTCCTTCTCAGGGTCCCTTGCAAATGAAATTAAGATACACTGGACACGACTTACTGAATAGAATGAAGAATAGAACTCGAAGGGATCTTGGAAGCCTTTTACTCCAACCCTCTGCTCAAGCAGGAGACCCTATACCATTCTAAAACAAGTGACTGTCCAGTCTCTTCTTAAAAATCTCCAGTGATGAAGCACCCACAACTTCTGGAGGCAAGCTGTTCCACTGGTTAATTGTCCTCACTGTTAGGAAGTTTCTCCTTAATTCCAGGTTGCTTCTCTCTCTGGTTAGTTTCCATCGTTTCTTGTCCTGCCCTCTGGTGCTTTGGAAAATCAGCTGACCTCTTTGTGGCAACCTCTCAAATACTGGAATGCTGCTATCATGTCCCTTCATTTCTCGAGACTAACCAAACCCAAATCTTGCAACCATTCAGATGTTTTATCTCCAGGCCTTTAATCATCTTAGTTGTTATTCCTTGCACTTTTTCCAAAGTCCCAACATATTTTTTGTAATGTGATGACCAAAATTGGATGTAATATTTCAGGTGTGGTCTTACTAGATGTGGCTTTATAAAGCAGTACTATTACTTCAACATGATTTTGATTATATATCTCTGTTTATACAACCAAGGATTGTATTAGCTTTTCTAGTGGCAGCTGCTCACTGCTCCTCATATTTAAGTGATCACCCACTAGCACTCCAAAGTTGCTCTCCTAGTTAGTTTTTGAGCCTGGTTTCAAAAACTACTTGTGCCTTTGATTTTTCCTAAGTGTAAAACCTTGCTTTTCTCCACATTAAAATTCATGTTGTTGGATAGGGCTCATTGTTTAAGTCTATCAACAAAATGTTGGATCCTGAGCTTGACTCCTGGGATGTTGGCTATTCCTGCCAGGCTATTAGTGTCATCTGCCAATTTGGTGAGTCCCCCTTCTAGTCCTTCATCTAAGCCATTTATGAAGATGTTGAAGAGTACTGGGCTTAAGACAGAACCTTGTGGTATTCCACTGCTTACTTTCCTCCATGTAGATGTAGTACCATTAAGGACTACTCATTGAGTGTGGTCTGTCAGCCAATTACAAATCCATCTGATTTTGTCATCTGCTTGATGACATGAACACTTTGATTGTTAGCATTATCATGATCCTTGGCCTAATAAGCTCCATGCCTAAGCTGCTATCCTACCTTCTTGATTGCAAGAGGTCCTCTTTGGTTTTCACTGAGTGGGAGCTTCTACTACTTATCAACAAGTTATCTTATTAACAGGGGGTGCTTCCTTCTCAATTTCCAAATTCAATTGTCCTGAGACTTTAAGGGCTGTAGTATGACTCAGGAAAGCACCTGACCCTAATATTGTACCTTCCAGATATGTTTGACCTTCAATTTCCAGAATTCTAGGCAACATGGAACATAAATACTTGTTAGTTATTCTGAGAACTGCACATATTCCATGTTGGGAGATGCTGTCACAGAGAAGCTATGGCTGCTGACCTGCAATAGTTCTTGTTTTGTCAATTTACAAAAGTGGGATAATTCGCTTATAACATAGTCTAGATGAACCCACTGCCATTCTTCCCAGAGTTGGCACTGGCAGCTTGCCAACATAACCAGGATTTCTTCCTTGCCTCGTCCCCCTTCCCCTCCCTCCCCCCAGATCAAATTTCTGGACTTACTTGTTGAGAAAGGGATGAGGCTGGTATTGTGGGGCTAAAAGTGGACTCCTTACTCCGGTCAGAGGCAGGGATGGCGGAGGGTGTCCAGGCAGACCTGAGAACTGCAAGAAGTTAGGAATGGGGTGCAGCGTAGTGAGTTGGGTTGTGGGGACCTCAACAGGAGTGGGGGACTTGCTGTAGGCCAGGCTGATGACAGGGACATTGGGGGGCAGTGCTGCATGGGGAGCCTCAGCAGGAGGGCTCCCCTTTGTTTGAGGTGAGCAAGAAGTGGGGCTGGTGGGGGGCTCAGTGGCCTCTACATCATTCCCCCCACCATCTGGGGAAGGAAGAGGGGTTGGAGTAACAGCTGGTGGGAGAAGGCTTGGCTGCTCAGGCTTAACAGGCGACTGGGAATTCTTCAGTTTCTCCATCATGTTTGCTTGACTTCTCATCTGTAGGAAGAACAGAAGGAAAGTGAGACTGTACCAGCTGGGCTGAGTTGGGCATTCCAGAAGTAAAAAATACAGGTAGTTCTTGACTTATCATCATTCATCTAGTGACAGAAAAAGTGACATGACCATTTTTCACATTTACGACCATTACAGCATGCCCATGGTCATGTGGTCCAAATTCGGATTCTCAGCAACTGGTTCATACTTATGACGGTTGCAGTGTCCCAGGGTCATGTGTTCACCTTTTGTGGTCTTCTGACAAGCAAAGTCAATGTGGAGGCCAGATTCACTTAACAACCGTGTTACAAATTTAACAACTGCAGTAAATTCACCTAACAACTGTGACAAGAAAGGTCGTAAAATGGGAGAAAACTGTTGCTTAACAACAGAAATTTTGTGCTCAATTGTGGTCATAAGTCAAGGACAATCTGTAAAGTATCACTGCAACATTTTGACCCTTTTATGTTAATCTGGAAAAAGAAAAGGTAAGAAGATAAGACGACCAGATTGGATGAGACCTAACACCTTCCTTGTCTAGATTTTCTTTCTCAAAATGATCAATTATGGTGGGAAGCCAAGGGCAACAGATTATTGTTGATTGACATTTTTTTCCAGCAAATGGGACAAAGAGGCATGCTCCTGGATTTCAAAGGAATTGCCTAGTCCCTTTTTAAAGCAGTTGATAACTATCACTGCATCTTGTGGTTGCAAAATTCATTGTTTAACTGTGTGCTGAACAACAGAATAGTGCCTTTTGTGTGTCCCTAATACTCTGGTTCAGCTTTAGTGGATAATTTTGACTTCCCATGAGTATTATGAGAGAAGAAGCAGATTACTCTACCCCATGTATTCACAACCTCTTTTCTGCATTAGTGTGATTGCCCATTTACATAGCATGCCTTGCTCAATCCAACCATTTGCAACAGGTTTGGCCTAGCTTTGGGATTTTTAGTGGTTCTGGGGATGGGATGTTATTGTGAGCAGATATTATGTGTTCAGTTTTGAAACACATAAAATTAATTATATCATGGAGGAACTTCAATTATGGCATCAAATTATCCATGACATGACAACTGTCCCTGAATTCCAAGCATGCATGCATAGCTTAGGACAGGGGTCCTCAACCCCTGGTCCGTGGACTGGCACCGGTTTGCAACATGCCAGCAACCAGGCTGTGCAAACAAGCGAAGACCCATCGTACACCCCTTCCGGTCGGTGGAAAAACCTTTCTCTATGGAACCATTCCCTGGTGCCCAAAAGGTTGAGGGCCATTAGATTAGGAGGCTAAAAGTGTTTTCTTGTGGTCTCCAAATACAATTTTCTCAAATTGAATGAATGCTAGATATCCTCTGTGACTTTGAAGAAACAAGACAGAAAGACTGTTAATGCTTCTGAATTTTGGTACTGGAGAAGGCTTTTGAGGATACCATGGACAGGCAAGAAAACAACAAATAGATCCCCTCTAAACCTTTTCTCCTTTATCTGCTTGAAGATGTATACCTGCTTATTCATCTCAGCGCTTTACATGCCAAAGTAGATTCTAAACTAAAAAGTTATTCCAACATAAATATGTGACTGAAGCAACACTATGATCCAGACTTTGACACGGCTGGGATTTGGTTCAGCCTGGCTGTGATTTTCAACTGTGTGAAGAATGGTTTTTACTGCAGGTGATTATGAAAGCCTGATCTGTGGTGACTTTCCTGTCTGCAAGGAGAAGCGATGGCGAGGCAGATAGCAGCAGCAAAAACCAGCGGTCGCGGTTGTACCCACAGGCAGAGAGAATCAGCCACACTCATATGTGGGTTTCTTCAAACTTCTGCTCTGTGTTTGTGGGAAGTGGGAAAGGCATTTGTCTGCCTCCTCATGACTGGCAAGGCCTGCTTTCCTGAGACTTCTTCTTGAGGAGGCTTTCTCCTTCCACCCTTGTTATGTTTGTTGAAAGTATCTATCCCAGAATTCCCTGACAATATGAAACTACAACCTGCACACTTCAACACACTTGGAAAGTGCTAGTCTGAGGAAGAGGCAGAGAAAGCTGCCCAGATATATTTTTCCCTCCCATTACAAACTTAATGCTTTCAGAGTTTCTTAGAACATGACTGTGTTGTGTCATGTATTGTAAATGGGAGTTTCAACAAATAGACAGTGCACATGCCACAGTTTGCAGCAACACAACATACTTTTGCATTTTTTTTCTGTTTCTGTCTTCTTAATCCCGCCTCCCTTTTAGGATTTTTGTCCCTTACATATTTTTTCTATTGCTGTACATGCAAAATGTGAGTTCTTCCAAGTGCATTTTCCACTTCACGATAGCAGGGTTAGGGTTACATAAATATGGTCCCTTGGAAGAATGAAGGTTGCTGTTAATATATTTGTAATGTGATTGTTGATTTTCATGTTGTAAGTAATATGTTGAAGTTTCTTCATCTTTCTATTTTATCTCTCTAATCTCATGTATAAAGAAATGTCTGCAGTATCAATTCTTTCTAGAATATTGATTTACTCATAATTACTTGCCCCAATCTGTTCAAGGATTTCGCCAGTGAACTTCAACTCATCTAATTGAAAAGCATACTGAAGGAGGTGCTGCAAAATGACTCACAGAACGGTGGGTTTGCTAATTCACAAAATAATTGTGTGTGTGTGTGTGTGTGTGTGTGTGTGTGTGTGTATACACATGTGTATGAGAAAGGGAAGAAAATAAGAGGGAGCAAAGCACCAAAAGACTAGAAGGTAATTCTATAGAATCACTTTTTGCTACCTACTTCTTAGTTCTTCTATTTTGTTTTCTAAAAGTCCATCACCAAAAAAGCCTTCTGGTTCTGGTTTAAAACACAGATTGATTCAGATAGTAAAGATCGTAAGTTTGTTCTCAAGTCTACAGCTTCACATAGAACTGGAAGCCAATCAGCGATTGACCTTTCTGACCAATAACTAAGAAAGGGAACCTGCCAGTTAGTGCTTGGTTTCTGCTACCTACTCAGATCTTTCCTTAACAGACTCTCCTCTCCTTTAAAAATAATCTAAATTTGTACCATTCCCACCAGTTTTTGTGTTTGGTCCCATCTCCAATGATGTCGTCCTAGGGTTATTGTGACCTGGAAGGCAACATGAGCCCATCTTCTGTAATGAGAGTCACAATGTTGTTTGCTGTTAATTACATGATAGCTAAACAATCTTTGAAAATTGATGTTTTGCTGGAAGGTGGGTATTTAGTCCTTTCTTCCTCTTCTATTGCATACTTGCTCCAAAAAGTGCTTCGGGTTGTTAAGAGCCCCCTCTCTGATTAGAAAGTAAAAAAAAGCATAAGAAGCTATCAGGGAGAGGGGTAATTGTACCCAACTTCATTCTGCTAGAGGAAACAGTATCTTCTTGCACAGATAAAGCACTAAATTTCACTTCAGAACTCCCCCACACACACACACACAATTAAATACCACAAATGATAAAACAACAATAGTCACGTAGAGTCACTTTTTATGAGATGGGCAGATACAAATTTGATTAATAAGTAATAAATGTACCTATTGAAACTAGGAGAACAATACAAAGCAACATCCTTTAAAATATGTGTATAGTATTACCATGAGAGGCAGCTTGATGTAGAGATTAAGGCACCACCTAGAAACCTGAAAACTGTAAATTCTACTTCTAGGCACATAAGTAGCTGAGTGAGATTGAGCCAGTCATTTTCTCTCAGCCTTAGGAAGGAGGCAATGGCAAACTACTTCTAAAAAAAATGGTCGGGACCTGTCAAGGCAGTCTCTGAGAATTGGACACAATCAAGCAGAAGGGAACATAAGTGTTACTACCAAGTAAATTGCATGTTCTTCACTGACACAGAAAAATATTCTTTCAGCCATGAACATGTAACTCAAGCAGAAGGAAAGGGGTGATACACAGAGCAAGATTTTTTATTCCTTTAATGGTCATTTGGAAAGAACATAGGTCAGTTAGGATCACTGACCCAATACCACCCATCCATGGTGAAAATGGTTGTTAAGCTTTGGGAGATATTTGGAATGTGCAATTTGGATCTATGGAAGTGTCCCAATGAACCAACAACCCATCAGTTAACCAGTAACTAGATTTAAGACTGATTGGTCTCCCATTGATTGGAACTGATTCCCAAGTAAAAACTAGAAGCTCAATGTGCACATGAGGGTAGTATATCCACTTCTTTAAAATTACATTTGTCCCACTAGCGTATTTCTTGGGGATGGAGTTTACTGGCCATGGGTGAGCGCAGCCAAGCTCTCTTCATTCATATAACTCCTTTCACTGGCTATGTTTTCCATTACTAAGTTCATTTCAGCATCTTATTCCTGCAGGAGAAAATGAGATGGGTCAAACTGCACCAAAGTAAAAATTGTGTTTGACAAATTTGGCTGGATTGACAAATGCAACACCACTCATCAATAAATCCTTTTGCATTTAATCTGATGCCCATCCCTGCAATAGCTGTGACATCACAAGGTCACAATCAACATCATGTTTCTTCAGCAATTGCTTGTCTTAGAAGAATGACAAGAAAAAGTGAATTCATCATAGCCCCTGAAGAAATGATAGATTGCATGCAACTGACATTTCAGGCTGGAATGTTCAGGTAGTTCAGATTAAGCTCCTAAATTTGTTATCCTAGAGTCAAGCAATCAAAGCAAGTTGACAGATGTTTTGTTCCTACCTGAATCATTTTGCCACGGAAGAGAAAATGGAAAGAAGAGCTTTAGAGACCTATCACCAGATAAATCTGTTAAATGTAGCATTCTGTTTTCTTGTTTTCTAGTCAGAATGCTCATGGTGGATTTCCAATGTCAGTGTTTCAAAGGAGTCAAAAGATCCAGCTCTTCACCCAGGCCTTTAGTGGGTGTGACTGGAGCCTCTTTTTAAATGAGGTTGGGTGTTCTTTTTCACCTGGTTGGTTATCCTGCCATCTCTACCCTTCTTTGCTTTTTGCTGTTTTTATTGTAATCATTTGTGCACTGCCCAAGGTCCCTAGGAGTCAGGAGGCATGCAAATGTAAATAAAATAATAATAATAATAATAATAATAATAATAATAATAATAATAATAATAATAATAATAATAATAGCAGCAGCAATGGATAGGAAGACCAAAAAAATAATGACAATGAATCATGCCCTTCATCCTCGCAGTGATATTGACAGACTCTTCCTACCAAGGCAATTAGGTGGGCGTGGAATGTTACAAGTACATCAGTTGGTTGAAGAAGAAAAAATGGCTTTGGAAGAATATCTGAAGGACAACGAAGAAGTTGCACTGAAGTTAGTATATCCGGAAGTCTTACTGATTACTGAAAAGAGCAAACTGGCCTACAAGAAGAACAGAACGGAGGCATGGGAAGACAAAGTACTACATGGCCAGTACATTAAAAAAATAGCAGGGAAAGCAGATAATAACAAGACCTGGCAATGGCTAATAGAAGGAAAGTTGAAGAAAGAGCCCGAGGGATTCATTCTGGCTGTGTAAGACCAAGCCTTAACGACAAATATATACAAAGCCAGAATTGAGAAGATAGAAACAGACAGTACATGCCGCCTATGCAAAGAAGCTGAAGAAACAGTGGACCACCTGGTAAGCCACTGCAAGGAGATTGCACAAACTGATTACAAGCAGCGGCATGACTAGGTAGCAACAATGGTGCACTGGAAGATCTGCAAGAAATATCATTTTCCTGTAAGCAAGAACTGGTGGGACCATAAAATAGAAAAAGTCATAGAAAATGAAAAAGTTAGATTGCTCTGGGACTTCAAAATCCAGACAGATAGGCACCTGCCACATAACACCCCGGTCTTAACAGTTGTCAATCAGAAAGATAAAAAAGTCTGGATAGTGGATGTGGCAGAGCCTAGAGACAGCAGAAGAGAAGAGAAAGAACTGGAGAAGATAACAAAATATAAAGACCTACAAATAGAAATAGAATGACTATGGCAAAGGCAAGCAAGGGTAGTACCAATAGTAATAGGGGCCTTGGGTGCAGTCCCAAAGTAACTGGAACATCACTTGAACACTACATGCATTGACACATTTTCCATTAGTCAATTGCAGAAGGCAGCTTTACTTGGAACAGCTTCCATCCTGCGACGATATCTGGAACACCATCAAACATCTAGAGCTGCCTATTCCAGGTCCTTGGTAAGGACTCGATAGGTACACAAAAATGCCAAACCCAATCTGAACATCTGGCTGTGAGATGATCAATAACATTAACAACAATATTGTAAATAATTATGCCAGCTAAAGAACTAGCAGTTGGGACTTCAGATTGTTGTGAACAGATAATATTATGGTAGTACTGATATTAGTAATAAGGCATATAAATTTAATAAATACATTTTAAAAAATAAAGCATATTGAAGATTAAGTTTTTCTCAGCCCTGAAACCAATGCCGAGTTTCAGCAATTGAGAGGAACAAGAAAAAGTGTGACTCTCTCTTTTCCAGAAATTTCTTCTGTCCTCCAGTACAAATTTTGAAAGATTGCAGGTGCAAAAGAATTGAAAATCACAGTCTCCCCATCCCATTGACAGAAACCTCTCAGGGGAGAACTAGTTGATTCCACCTTCAGTGAGCAAAGGGGTTTCCATAAAAGATTTACCTTCTCTGGGCAAATCAGACATTTTATACCCTTTTTTCTCATTTCTACATCTGCTTAATTTTCGTAGCCAAGTAAATATATTATGCCATTTGATAGGTACCCAAAAAGTCCTTCACCTAGTAAATTTATATAGCATAAGAAGAAAATATCCCAACTCCTTCCTTCCTTCCTTCCTTCCTTCCTTCCTTCCTTCCTTCCTTCCTTCCTTCCTTCCTTCCTTCCTTCCTTTCCTTCCTTCCTTCCTTTTTGTGAGATTTTTTTCTTGAACCAAAAGCCCCAAATGTTTTAGCCTTATTTTATTCAGATGACTTTCTTCTCTAGGTTTTTTGTTCTTTACTCTATGAGATCATTTTTGAGATGATAAGATCAACACCATTTTAACTTAAAACAAACAAACAAACAAACACCTATTTGCAACTAACAAGCTTAAGTTTTACATTTCTACTCTGTTGATTACTGCATGAAGAATATTTGGAATTTGATCTTCAGAGCAAGAGAAGAGATGCTACAGAAAACATCTTTCCTATCAGCAACTCTCCCTACCAGCAGTTCCCCAGAAATGAAAAGTAGGACTGAAAAAATTGCATATGCAGTAGGTGGTTTGCATGTTCATTGTGGGGTCTTGGGGAAGGAATAGCTGTAATGTTGTCCAAACAGCTGACCAGTAAGTTACCTTCTCCTTCCTTCATCCAAGACAAAGAAGTCCTTGGCTGCAGAAAGATCTCTCTGACAAATTGAAAGACAAAAAGGACATGTACAAAAATGGAAAGAAGGACACATAAGGCAAAATATCAGCAGATAGCCAGTATCTGCAAAGACAAAGTCAGGAAAGCAAAGGTTCAGAATGAACAAAGACTTCCAACAAAAGTAAAAGATAATTTTTAAAAAGTTTCTTCCAACATTTCAATAACAAGGAAAAAACAACAAGGGAACAGTCGGTCCACTAAAGAATGAAGACAACAAAGAAGTAACAGGCAGCAGAGAGAAAGCAAAGCTGCTTAATTCATTCTTTGCATCACTCTTCACACACACAAAAAACAATAGTCCAACCTACCAAAAACATAACTCTAAGAGACAGACCAGAAATAAAAGTAAAAATAAGCAAAAAAAAATGGTAAGAGAATACCTGTCTGATCTTGATTAATATAAATCACCAGGACCTGACAGATTACATCCCAGAATTCTAAAGGAACTGGCAGAGGTCATCTCAGAACCACTGTACCACATCTGTCAAAAATCCTGGAGTACCGGGGAACTACCAGAGGACTGGAAAAGAGTTGATATGGTTCCCATCTTCAAAACAGAAAAAAAACAGACCCAGGAAATTACAGACTAATCAGCCTAACATCAATACTCTGGAAGATACTGGAAAATATAATAAAAAATAAATCTGCCAACATTTAGAAATGAGTAAAGCAATAACTAGAAGTCTGCATGGGTTTGTTAAAAGCAGATCATGCCAAATCAATCTTATTTCATTCTTCAATATAGTGACTAAATTAGTAGACCAGCAAAATACTGTGGGCATAATATACTTCAGCAAGGCATTCGACAAAGTAAACTACAACCTACTTCTTGGGAAGCTAGAAAAAAGTGGGATAGATAGCATCACCATCAGATGGATTCGCAACAGGCTGACAATCTGTACTCAACTAGTAGACCTTAATGGTACTATGTCTACATGGAGGGAAGTAAGCAGTGGCGTACCACAAGGTTCCGTCTTAGGCCCGGTACTCTTCAATATCTTCATAAATGACTTAGATGAGGGAACAGAAGGGGAACTTAAAAAATTTGTGGATGATACTAAGCTGGCAGGAATAGCTAACATCCTAGATGATAGGCTCAAGATGGATCTTGACAGACTTAAACACTGGGCCCTATCT